>NC_069505.1:589778012-590037789 GCF_027579735.1 Bombina bombina | reverse complement strand
ACACTATAATTATAAAATGCTTAGATGAGGAAAGGTCTAGACTAAGTGTAGAAGATTTTTCAATCAGATTTATCTCATATAATCCTAAAGCACATACTATAATAAGATAGGAGTTATATTAGAGGACATTTTCAAGCAATACATTTTTTGGAGGAAAAGCGAGAAAAGGTTTATTGTAAACAAGCAGATGATGCATCAGATTTTCAGGGTTTTTTTTCTTCTTTTTTTTGCTTCTTGATACTGGATGATATAAGTTTGTGCTATTGTCTAGACTTTAATTCATCTTCAAATATTGTTTGTCTATGGAATTTAATATATCATTGATGTCTAGATAATATGAAAAGGAGATTTATTTTACTTTATTGCTGTGTCTGCCAATAGTTTTTTTTTTCGTTTGTTCAATGTATTATTTTATTATTATCTTTGTCTTATGGAGATTTGTATGTTATATGTATGACTGTTTATCTTGTATTAAAACCAAATAAAAGGATTTAAAAGATAAAGTAGATAACCCAAGATATTGATCTAGGCCCATTTTGTCATATTTTATTAAGAACTTAGTGACCAGACCGTCTTTCCGTTAAGGACCAGGGCTGTTTTTACATTTCTGTGGTTTGTGTTTAGCTGTAATTTTTCTCTTACTCATTTATTTTGCTCACACATATTATATACCGTTTTTCTCGCCATTAAATGGACTTTCTAAAGATACCATTATTTTCATCATATCATATAATTTACTATAAAAAATTATAAAATATGATGATTTTTTTTTAAAACAAAACAAACACTGTTGTCTACAACCACCAAAAAAACACCCATGCTAAATAGTTTCTAAATTTTGTCCTGAGTTTAGAAAAACCCAATGTTTACCCCTTTGACCCCTTAAAGGACCGGGAATTTCAGACAAAAACTTCCCCAAAAGACCAGAGTATTTTTAGCATTTTTGCTTTTAGTAGACAACCCAAAGTATTGATCAAGGCCCATTTTGGTATATTTTATGCCACAATTTCACCGCTAAATGTTAAACAAAAAAAATTGTTAACGTTTTCACTAACTTTAGGTTTGTCACTGAAATTATTTACAAACAGCTTGTGCAATCATGGCACAAATGGTTGTAAATGCTTCTCTGGGATCCTCTTTGTTCAGAAATAGCAGACATATATGGCTTTGGCGTTGCTTTTTAGTACATAGAAGGCCGCTAATTGCAGCTGCGCACAACACTTGAATTATGCCCAGCAATGAAGGAGTTAATTAGGTAGCTTGTAGGGTTAATTTTAGCTTTAGTGTATAGATTACCCCCCACCTGACACATCCCAACCCCTGATCCCTCTCAAACAGCACTCTTACCTCCCCACGCCAATGGTCACCCCCATTTAAGTACTGGCAGAAAGTCTGCCAATATGAAAAATAAAAGGCTTTATATATATATATATATATTATATATATATAATATATATATATATATCTTGATTTTTTTCTGCAGTTTAGGATCACTCCCTTACCCCCCAACCTCCCTGAGCCCCCTTAAACAGCTCTCTAACCCTCCCCCTCTACCTATTAGCCGCCATCTAAAGTACTGGCAGCTGTCTGCCAGTACCCAGTTTGCTGCAGTTTTTACTTATTTAAAAAAAAAAAACTTTTTTTCCGTAGTGTAGCTGCCCCCTCTCATTTCCCTACCCCCCTCCAAGATTCTGATCCCACATAGGATTCCCCTCCTCTCCCTCCTTCCCCCTCACTACCGCTGTGGCTCAATATTTTTTTTCTGTAGCGTAGTGGTCCCACCCGCTCCCGTCCCAATATGTACTTCAATATATGAATTAATATGGATGCTGCCTAATTTCTCATGAATGTCACATTTTGATTTGTTTATGTACTTATGAATCATGATATGCTATGTTATTTTACCTATCTGACAGTTTGCCACCTACTCTGGTAATTTATTAAGCTATATTCCTACCCATGAATATTTAGATGAATTTATTTTTGTTATGCTTAAGCAGAGCAGTAGTTTTTCAGTATCTGTCTACAGTTTTTCATTTTATCCCCTATCACCTATTCTGTTATTAACGTTAGTCCACCTTTATACCAGATCGAGATATATTTAGTCACATGTTTTCCCATATCCAATGGGATTTTAAGATAGAGTAAACATTTTTGAGTTGTTCTATGCCGTTCACGCTTACGATTAAGGCAATGTAGCCGAAACATGTTAGGCGTGATCATCTGTTTTTATTTGTGACTTAAATAAATATCTGGAATTTTATTTGAAAGAGTGCTGGCTATTCTCTTTTTGGATTTACTGTTGACTACAATTCCCACAGCCAGGCACTTGTCATGTGGTGGAGGAGTGTCCGATGATGCAAAAACAGTACCCGGAACAGGTACGGAGCTCGTGGAGCTAGCGGTGAATTGTTGTAGCTCTAGACAAGGATTCCCGACAGTTGAAGCATTAGCTTTTACCCGACAGCAGCACAGATTCCAAGCTAACAAGGGCAGTGAGTAACCGACTGGGCTATCTACGTTTTCCTTGCTGTGCTGTTCTGGGGATATGCTGAGTAGTGATGTCGCAAACTTAAAAATTTTGGTTCGCGAACCGCGGACTCGAACTTCCAGTATTGTTCGCGAACCGGCGAACCGCGCGAACCGCCATTGACTTCAATAGGCAGGCGAACTTTAAAACCTACAAGGACTCTTTCTGGCCACAATAGTGATGGAAAAGTTGTTTCAAGGGGACTAACACAGGGACTGTGACATGCTGGAGGGGGATCCCTGGCAAAACTCCCATGGAAAATTACATAGTTGATGCAGAGTCTGCTTTTAACCCATAAAGGGCCTAAATCACCTAACATCCCCAAATTGTTTGCAATAACATGCTTTAAAACATCAGTTATGATGTCGTATCTATCAGTTACGGCCGCTTCACAGTGACAGAGCAAACTCCAAGTGTAACGCACACCGCAAACAGTCCATTTGCATAACCACGAGATAGATAGATTTGATAGATAGATAAAATAGATTACATAGCTCAATAGATGCAATATACATATGATCGATACAAATTACATAGATCAATAGATGCAATATACATTTGATAGATACGAATTACATAGATCAATAGATGCAATATCCATTTGATAGATACGAATGTTATCGATCCAAAGATGCAATATACATTTGATAGATACGAATTGCATCAACCAAAATATGTAATATACATTTTATTGATCCGAATTACATCGATCAATAGATGCAATCTACATTTGATAGATACGTTTGATAGTTCGATCGATTTGATAGATAAAAAAATAGATTTGAAATATATATAATTTCCCTAAAAGAGTATAACAATAAGACATGCGGTCTGTGACCCATGGTGTGTTAAGTAGTACTATTCTTAGCAGTTTACTACAACCTGTTACTCCCCCTATCGGGGAGGTCTATATGGCCTTCATTTTTGGAACCGGGAGATGGAAGAAGATGATTGGTCTGTCCTCCTACTTCAAATTTGTCAAAAACACAAGTGGCTGTCTCAAAACAGTCCGGACACAAGATAGATAGATAGATAGATAGGATAGATAGATAGATAGATAGATAGATAGATAGATAGATATACATAGATTGATAGTTAGATAGAATCGATAGAAGAGAAATAGATAGATTTGTTAGTTATATAATTACCCTGACAAAGTATAATAATTAAACATGCGGTCTTGGACCCATGGTAACTAGGTTGTGTTAAGTAGTATTATTCTTAGCACTTTCAGCCCTGTAACTCCTCCTATCGGTGGAGGTCTATATGGCGTGTAGGATTACCCTGACAAAGTATAACAACAAGACATGCGGTCTGTGACCCATGATAATTAGGTTGTGTTAAGTAAAACTTTTCTTAGCACTTTAATCACTCTTACTCCCCCTTTCGGTGGAGTTCTATATGGTCTGTATGAGTACCCTGACAAAGTATAACAACAAAACATCTGGTCTGGGACCCATGGTAACTAGGTTGTGTTAAGTAGTACTATTCTTAGAACTGTAATCCCTGTTACTCCCCTTATCAAGGGAGGTCTATATGGCCTGCATGATTACCCTGACAAAGTATAATAAGAAAACATGCGGTCATGGACCCATGGTAACTAGGTTGTGTTAAGTAGTACTATTCTTAGCACTTTAATCCCTGTTCCTCCCCCTATCGGGGGAGGTCTATATGGCGTGCCTGATTATCCTGGCAAAATATAACAACAAGACATGCGGTCTGGGAACCACTGTTAATGTTAACTAGGTTGTGTTAAGTAGTACTATTCTTTGCACTTTAACCCCTGTTACTTCCCCTATCAAGGGCGGTCTATATGGCCTGCATGATTACCCTGACAAAGTATAACAACAAAACATGCGGTCTGGGACCCATGGTGTACTGGTATAACTAGGTTTTCTTAAGTATTACTATTCTTCGCAGTTTAATCCCTGTGATTGGTCTGTCCTCCTACTTCAAATTTGTCCAAAACACAAGTGGCTGTCTCCAAACAGTCTGGATAGAAGATAGATAGATATATAGGATAGATAGATATACATAGATTGATAGTTAGATAGAATCGATGGAAGAGAATTAGATTGATTTGTTAAATATATAACTACCCTGACAAAGTATAATATTTAAACATGCGTTCTGGGACCCATGGTAACTCGGTTGTGTAAAGTAGTACTATTCTTAGCACTTTCATCCCTGTAACTCCTCCTATCAGGGGAGGTCTATATGGCCTGCATGATTACCCTGACAAAGTATAACAACAAGACATGCGGTCTGTGACCCATGGTAACTAGGTTGTGTTAAGTAGTACTTTTCAAAGCACTTTAATCCCTGTTACTCCCCCTATCGGGGGAGGTCTATATGGCTTGCATGATTACCCTGACAAACTATAATAACAAAACATGTGTTCTGGGACCCATGGTGGTTCTGGTATAACTAGGTTTTCTTAAGTATTACTATTCTTCCCAGTTTAATCCCTGTGATTGGTCTGTCCTCCTACTTCAAATTTGTCCAAAACACAAGTGGCTGTCTGAAAATAGTCCGGACAGAAGATAGATAGATAGATAGATAGATAGGATATATAGATATACATAGATTGATAGTTAGATAGAATTGACAGAAGAGAAATAGATAGATTTGTTAGATATATAATTACCCTGACAAAGTATAATAATTAAACATGCGGGCTGGGACCCATGGTAACTAGGTTGTGTTAAGTAGTACTATTCTTAGCACTTTCAGCCCTGTAACTCCCCCTATCGTGGGAGGTCTATATGGCCTGCATGATTACCCTGACAAAGTATAACAACAAGACACGCGGTGTTGGACCCATGGTAACTAGCTTGTGTTAATTAGTACTTTTCTTAGCACTTTAATCCCTGTTACCCCCCTATTGGGGAGGTCTATACGGCCTGCATGATTACCCATATAAAATATAATAATAAGACATCTGCTCTGGTTCTGGGACCCATGGTAACGTTGTGTTAAGTAGTACTGTTCTTAGCATTTTAATACCTGTTACTCACCCTATTGGAGGAGGTCTATATGGCCTGCATGATTACCCTAACAAAATATAATAATAAGACATATGCTCTGGACCCATGGTAAGTTTGTGTTAAGTAGTACTGTTCTTAGCATTTCAAAACCTGTTACTCACCCTATCAGGGGAGGTCTATATGGCCTGCATGATTACCCTTACAAAATATAATAACAAGACACCCAGTACAGTACAGGTCGTTCGCCTTCGACCATTTTATAAGAGGGTCCCGGACCCTCAACAAAAACAACAGCAGGAAAAAGGACATATGGCATCCTTTTGAACAATAGATTACAGGTAAGGCATTGATTTTAGAAACCGGGAGATAATTTTTAGGAAACAGGAAATAGAAAAAAACATTGATTGGACACCCAGTACACTTCTTTCTCCTTCGGCCTTTTTATAAGAGGGTCCAGGACCCTCAACAGAGACAACAGCAGGAAAGAGGACATATGGCATCCTTTTGAACAATAGATTACAGGTAAGGCATTGATTTTAGAAACCAGGAGATAATTTTTATGAACAAGGAAATTGAACCCAAAAAATGATTGGATGGACACCCAGTACACTTCTTTCTACTTCAGCCTTTTTATAAGAGGCTCCAGGACCCTCAACAGAAACAACAGCAGGAAAGAGGACATATGGCATCCTTTTGAACAATAGAGTACAGGTACAGCATTGATTTTAGAAAACCAGAGATAATTGTTATGAAACTGGAAATAGAAAAAAACATTGATTGGACACCCAGTACACTTCTTTATCCTTAGGCCTTTTTATAAGAGGGTCCAGGACCCTCAAACAAAACAACAGCAGGAAAGAGGACATATGGCATCTTTTTGAACAATAGATTACAGGTAAGGCATTGATTTTAGAAACCAAGAGATCATTTTTATGAAACGGGAAATAGAAAAAAACATTGATTGGACACCCAGTACACTTCTTTCTACTTCAGCCTTTTTATAAGAGGCTCTAGGACCCTCAACAGAAACAACAGCAGGAAAGAGGACATTTGGCATCCTTTTGAACAATAGAGTACAGGTACAGCATTGATTTTAGAAACCCAGAGATAATTTTTATGAAACTGGAAATAGAAAAAAACATTGATTGGACACCCAGTACACTTCTTTATCCTTAGGCCTTTTTATAAGAGGGTCCAGGACCCTCAAACAAAACAACAGCAGGAAAGAGGACATATGGCATCCTTTTGAACAATAGATTACAGGTAAGGCATTGATTTTAGAAACCAAGAGATAATTTTTATGAAACGGGAAATAGAAAAAAACATTGATTGGACACCCAGTACACTTCTTTCTACTTCAGCCTTTTTATAAGAGAGTCCAGGACCCTCAACCGAAACAACAGCAGGAAAGAGGACATATGGCATCCTTTTGAACAATAGATTACAGGTAAGGCATTGATTTTAGAAACCCTGAGATAATTTTTATGAGCAGGGAAATTGAACCCAGAAAATGATTGGATGGACACCCAGTACACTTCTTTCTACTTCAGCCTTTTTATAAGAGGCTCCAGGACCCTCAACAGAAACAACAGCAGGAAAGAGGACATATGGCATCCTTTGGAACAATAGAGTACAGGTACAGCATAGATTTTAGAAACCCAGAGATAATTTTATGAACCGGGAAATTGAACCAAAAAAATGATTGGACACCCAGTACACTTCTTTCTCCTTTGGCCTTTTTATAAGAGGGTCCAGGACCCTCAACAGAAACAACAGCAGGAAAGAGGACATATGGCATCCTTTTGAACAATAGAGTACAGGTACAGCATTGATTTTAGAAACCCAGAGATAATGTTTATGAACCGGGAAATTGAACCAAAAAAATGATTGGACACCCAGTACACTTATTTCTCCTTCAGCCTTTTTATAAGAGGGTCCAGGACCCTCAACAGAAACAACAGCTGGAAAGCTGACATTTTGCATCCTTTTGAACAATAGAGTACAGGTACGGCATTGATTTTAGAAACCCAGAGATAATTTTTTGCAACCAGGAAATTGGCAAACAAACCATGCTGGGACACCCAGTACAGGTCGTTCTCCTTCAGCCTTTTTATAAGAGGGTCCAGCACCCTCAACAGAAACAACTGCAGGAAACACCACATATGCCATCCTTTGCACAATAGAGTACAGGTATGGCATTGATTTGAGGAACCCGGAGATAATTGAGAGGAACCGGGAACATTTTACGTTCTCCTTCAGCCTTTTTATACCATGGGTCACGACCCTCAACAGGCACAACAGCATGAAACACCACATATGCCACCCTTTTACACAATAGAGTGCATGTATGGCATAGATGGAACCCGGAGATAATTTAGAGCAACCAAGAGACGGATAAAGATGCTTGGTCGGTCCTCCTCCTTCAAATTTGGGGCACTGCGCTTGCAATTTAATGGTCTACCAGATATGAGTGGTGTGTTAAGTTGTACTATTCTTAACAGTTTAATCACTGTTATGTGCCTTATTTTTTGCTTTGAGTTTTGTACCCACAGAGCAGCAGCAGAGGCCAGAAAAATTAGGCATGTACAAATGACTGAAAAATTGGGTATTGTTGTAGCCACTGCTGTAGCAGCGTCCAGAAAAATTGATGTTTGTAAAACATTTAGAAAGTGCCCTAAAAGCTTGCGGCTTGAATACTAGTTGTTGGCGGATAAGTCAAGCAAGTCATCCTGCATTATAATAAAAAAAAAGCTAGCGTGTGTACCAGTTGTAGCCCAAGCCAGCTCATCTCATCATCAGGCCTTTTTTACTCAGATGTATTGCCCAATGTCAGTCCCTTCGGGATCCATCCCTCATTCATTTTAATAGAGGTGAGATAGTCAAGGCTTTTTTGACCTAGGCGACTTCTCTTCTCAGTGACAAAATCTCCTGCTGCACTGAAGGTCCTTTCGGACAGGACACTTGAAGCGGGGCAGGCCAGAAGTTCCATTGCAAATTGGGGTTAGCTCAGGCCAAAGGTCAAGCCTGCACACCCAGTAGTCAAGGGGTCCATCGCTCCTCAGAGTGTCGAGATTCGCAGTTAATGCTAGGTAGTCTTCTACCTGTCGGTTGAGTCTTTCTCTAAGGCTGGATCCCGAAAGGCTCTGGCGATGCATGGGAGTTAAAAAGGTACGCATGTCCTCCATCAACAAGACGTCAGGAAAGCGTCCTGTCCTTGCCCCCGTGGTTGTGGGAGGAGGAGGAGGAGGAGGAGGAGGATTACTTTCATCTCTTCCCCTGTTACATTCCCGTTGTGCTGTGACATCACCCTTATACGCTGTGTAAAGCATATTTTTTAATTTATTTTTAAAATGCTCCATCCTTTCCGACTTGCGTGAATTTGGTAACATTTCAGGCACTTGATGCTTATACCGGGGGTCTAGGAGAGTGGACACCCAGTACAGGTCGTTCTCCTTCAGCTTTTTTATACGAGGGTCCCTCAACAGGCACGACAGCATGAAAGAACCCATTTGCACAAGGTTGGATGCCGAGCTAATCATGTCCCATTCCTCGTCCTCACTGATCTCACTGAGGGTATCTTCTTCCCCCCAGCCACGTACAACACCACGGGTACCAGAGAGGTGACAACAACGAGCACCCTGGGATGGCTGTTGTGCTCGGTCTTCCTCCTCCTCCTCCTCAAAGCCACATTCCTCCTCTGACTCCTCTTCCTCACAATCCTCTTCCTGCGTTGACGCAGGTCCAGCAAGCGATGCTGATAAGGCTTTTTGTGGGGGTGATGGACACCACAACTCTTCCTCTTCACGCTCATCTACGGCCTGATCCAGCACTCTTCGCAGGGCACGCTCCAGGAAGAAAACAAATGGTATGATGTCGCTAATGGTGCCTTCGGTGCGACTGACAAAAGGACGCATGACGTCCAGTAATTTGGCAAAAAAATCCCCAGCTCCCCAGAGGCTGTCCTAGCACCCCGGTCATACAAATACTCATTAACAGCTTTTTCTTGTTGGAGCAGGCGGTCAAACATTAGGAGTGTTGAATTCCACTGTGTCAGGCTGTCGCAAATCAAGCGCCTCACTGGCAGGTTGTTTCGACGCTGGATATTGGACAAGTGCGCCATGGCCGTGTAGGAATGCCTGAAATGGCCACACACTTTCCTGGCCTGCTTCAGGACATCCTGTAAGTCTGGGTACTTATGGACAAATCGTTGTACAATCAGATTACACACATGTGCCATGCACGGCACATGTGTCAACTTGCCCAATTTCAATGCCGCCACCAAATTACTTCCATTGTCAGAAAAAACCTTGCCAATCTCCAGTTGGTGAGTCAGCCACTGATCCACCTGTGTGTTCAGGGCGGTCAGGAGTGCTGGTGCGGTGTGACTCTCTGCTTTCAGGCAAGTCAACCCCAAGACGGCGTGACACTGCCGTACCCAGGATGTGGAATAGTACCTGGGGAGCTAGGGGGTGCCAATTATGTGGAGCAAGACGCAGAAGCAGTAGAGGACTCAGCCGAGGAAGAGGTTATGGAAGAGGTTATGGAAGAGGATGGAGTAGGAGGAGTAGAGGAGGTAGCAGCAGGCCTGCCTGCAAGTCATGGCGGTGTCACCAACTCTTCTGCAGAGCCACGCATTCCATGCTTGTCAGACATCAGCAGGTTTACCCAATGCGCAGTGTAGGTGATATACCTGCCCTGACCATGCTTTGCAGACCAGCTATCCGTGGTCATATGGACCCTTGCCCCAATGCTGTGTGCCAGACATGCCATAACTTCCTTTCGAACAACAGAGTACAGGTTTGGGATTGCCTTTTGTGAAAAGAAATTTCTGCCAGGTACCTTCTTTTTTCAAAGCATCAGACTCCACCAGCTTGTATGGTAAAAGCTGGCGGGCTAAGAGTTCAGACAAGCCAGCTGTCAGACGCCGGGCAAGGGGTGACTTGGCTTCTTACGCTCAAACATGTCCTTGACAGACAGCTGACTGTGGGCAGATGACCAGGAACTGCTACGTAAGAGAGACTGAGTGGAGGATGGTTGAGAGGGGGCAAGGAGGACAGCAGTGGTTGATGTGGCTGAAGATGCTGGAGCAGGAGGAGGAGGGCGGCTTTCAGTTTGTGTGCTGCTTCTACTCATGTGTTCTTCCCATCGGCGTTTGTGATGGGAGACCATGTGCCTTCGCAAAGCAGTTGTACCTAGGTGGCTGTTGGGGTTCCCACGACTCAGTTTCTTTTGGCACAGGTTGCAAATGGCATCGCTGTTGTCAGAGGCAGACACACAAAAAAAATGCCACACTGCTGAGCTCTGCGATGACGGCATTCTGGTGGTGGCAACAGCATGCGTTGATAGGCGTCGGCGTGCTGTCTGGCTGACCCCGGGTGCCGATACATGCTGTCTCACTGTGCCACTATCTCCTTGCGACGACCTCCCCCTGCTTCCAACTCGTCTCCTCCTCCTCCTCTCTGTTTCCCCATCTGAACTTTCCCCCTCTTCTTCTTCCCTTCTAGCAGGCCCCCACGTGATATCCACCGACACATCATCATCAACCGCTTCACTTGTATCTGACACATCAAGAAAGGAAGCAGCAGCAGGTACAACATCATCATCATCACACCGTACCTCCATGTCGGTAATGCTGCCTGACTGAGACATATCACTGTTATCTACATCCTCTGTCAATGATGGTTGCGCATCACTCATTTCTTCCAACTGATGTGTCAATAACTCCTGTGACAGATCAAGTGAAGCGGCTGTGGTGCTAGTGTTGGTGGTGGCGACAGGCGGGCGAGTGGCACTGGTCACTTGAGAGGTGCCCAAAGCACAGCTGGACGTAGATGGTGCATCAAGGTTAGGAGGACTAGGAGCGGAAGCTGTAGAAGATTGGGTGTCCTGTGTTAGCCATTCAACTATGTCCTCCTCAGAACTTTGCGCGTCCCCCTTGGCACCCGGCGTCTGAGCAATGTGCATATTTGTAGGGTCTAAAGGAATCACAGCACCACGACCACGACGGAACCTGCGGGGTGGCCTGCCTCTGCCTGTCATTTTTTTTTAAATGGACACTTACAATACTATTACACAAATTATGAGTGGTGGCACTGGGCAAGTGGGCACAGTATACGATGTGAGCCTGACAACAAAAAAAAGACTGATGTTTAAAAGTCAAAAATGTTTAATTTTTAAATATTAGAAGTACTGTGACAACAAATATGATTGCTGGCACTAGTTGGCAAATGGGCCTGTCTGGCACACACGCTGGGAGGAAGGCAACTGCAATTATATTAAACTAGCTGAGTCATGCTTCTTAGTCCAAAAATTGTTTTTACCAAAAATTGACAATACTGTTAGAACAAATATGATTGGTGGCACTAGTTGGAAACGGCAAGTGGGCTTGGCACACACGCTGGCAGGCAGGCAACTGCAATTCAATGGCACTAGGAGACTGAAGATTCACAGTCCAAAAGTTATGATTTAATTTTTTTTCAATACTGTTACCAGAAATATGATTGGTGGCAGTAGTTGGCTAGTGGGCCTGGCACACAGGCTGGCAGGCAGGAGGAAAGTGCAATTCAATGGCACGAGCAAACTGATGATTCACAATCTAACAATTTTTAATTTTAAATATTAACAATACTGTTACAACAAATATGATTGGTGTAACTAGTTCGCAAGTGGGCCTGGCACACAGGCTGACAGGCAGGAGGTAACTGCAATTCAATGGCACTAGGAGACCGAAGATTCACAGTCAAAAAACTTATGATTTAAATTTGTTTCAATACAGTTACAAGAGATATGATTGTTGGCATTAGTTGGCTAGTGGGCTTGGCACACACGCTGGCTTGCAGGAGGAAGCTGCAATTCAATAGCACAAGCAAACTGATGATTCACAATCTAAGATTTTTTTATTTTAAATATTAACAATAATGTTACAACAAATATGATTGGTGTAACTAATTGGCAAGTGGGCCTGGCACACAGGCTGGCAGGCAGGAGGAAACTGCAATTCAATGGCACTAGGAGACTGCAGATTCACAGTCAAAAAGTGATGATTTACAATTTTTTAAATACTGTTACAAGAAATATGATAGGTGGCACTAATTGGCTAATGGGCCTGGCACACAGGCTGGCAGGCAGGAGGAAAGTGCAATTCAATGGCACGAGCAAACTGATGATTCAAAATCACAATCTAACAATTTTTAATTTTAAATATTAACAATACTGTTAGAACAAATATGATTGGTGTAACTAGTTGGCAAATTGGCCTGGCACACAGGCTGGCAGGCAGGAGGAAAGTGCAATTCAATGGCACAAGCAAACTGATGATTCACAATCACAATCTAACAATTTTTAATTTTAAATATTAACAATACTGTGACAACAAATATGATTGGTGTAACTAGTTGGCAAGTCGGCCTGGCACACAGGCTGGCAGGCAGGAGGAAAATACAATTCAAGGGCACTAGTAGACTGCAGATTCACAGTCAAAAAAGTGATGATTTACAATTTTTTCAATACTGTTACAAGAAATATGATTGGTGGCACTAATTGGCTAGTTGGGCCTGGCACACAGGCTGGCTGGCAGGAGGAAAGTGTAATTCAATGGCACGAGCAAACTGATGATTCACAATCACAATCTAACAATTTTTAAATTTAAATATTAACAATACTCTTAGAACAAATATGATTGGTGTAACTAGTTGGCAAGTGGGCGTGGCACACAGGCTGGCAGGCAGGAGGAAAATGCAATTCAAGGGCACTAGTAGACTGCAGATTCACAGTCAAAAAAGTGATGATTTACAATTTTTTCAAAACTGTTAAAAGAAATATGATTGGTGGCACTAATTGGCTAGTTGGGCCTGGCACACAGGCTGGCAGGCAGGAGGAAAGTGCAATTCAATGGCACGAGCAAACTGATGATTCACAATCACAATCTAACAATTTTTAATTTTAAATATTAACAATACTGTGACAACAAATATGATTGGTGTAGCTAGTTGGCAAGTCGGCCTGGCACACAGGCTGGCAGGCAGGAGGAAAATGCAATTCAAGGGCACTAGTAGACTGCAGATTCACAGTCAAAAAATTTATGATTTACAATTTTTTCAATACTGTTACAAGAAATATGATTGGTGGCACTAATTGGCTAGTTGGGCCTGGCACACAGGCTGGCAGGCAGGAGGAAAGTGCAATTCAATGGCACAAGCAAACTGATGATTCACAATCTAACAATTTTTAATTTTAAATATTAACAATACTGTGACAACAAATATGATTGATGTAACTAGTTGGCAAGTCGGCCTGGCACACAGGCTGGCAGGCAGGAGGAAAATGCAATTCAAGGGCACTAGTAGACTGCAGATTCACAGTCAAAAAAGTGATGATTTACAATTTTTTCAATACTGTTAATAGAAATATGATTGGTGGCACTAATTGGCTAGTTGGGCCTGGCACACAGGCTGGCAGGCAGGAGGAAAGTGCAATTCAATGGCACGAGCAAACTGATGATTCACAATCACAATCTAACAATTTTTAATTTTAAATATTAACAATACTGTGACAACAAATATGATTGGTGTAACTAGTTGGCAAGTCGGCCTGGCACGCAGGCTGGCAGGCAGGAGGAAAATGCAATTCAAGGGCACTAGTAGACTGCAGATTCACAGTCAAAAAAGTGATGATTTACAATTTTTTTAATACTGTTACAAGAAATATGATTGGTGGCACTAATTGGCTAGTTGGGCCTGGCACACAGGCTGGCAGACAGGAGGAAAGTGCAATTCAATGGCACGAGCAAACTGATGATTCACAATCACAATCTAACAATTTTTAATTTTAAATATTAACAATACTGTTAGAACAAATATGATTGGTGTAACTAGTTGGCAAGTCGGCCTGGCACACAGGCTGGCAGGCAGGAGGAAAGTGCAATTCAATGGCACAAGCAAACTGATGATTCACAATCACAATCTAACAATGTTTAATTTTAAATATTAACAATACTGTTAGAACAAATATGATTGGTGTAACTAGTTGGCAAGTCGGCCTGGCACACAGGCTGGCAGGCAGGAGGAAAATGCAATTCAAGGGCACTAGTAGACTGCAGATTCACAGTCAAAAAAGTGATGATTTACAATTTTTTAAATACTGTTAATATAAATATGATTTGTGGCACTAATTGGCTAGTTGGGCCTGGCACACAGGCTGGCAGGCAGGAGGAAAGTGCAATTCAATGGCACGAGCAAACTGATGATTCACAATCACAATCTAACAATTTTTAATTTTAAATATTAACAATACTGTGACAACAAATATGATTGGTGTAGCTAGTTGGCAAGTCGGCCTGGCACACAGGCTGGCAGGCAGGGAAAATGCAATTCAAGGGCACTAGTAGACTGCAGATTCACAGTCCAAAAATTTATTATTTACAATTTTTTCAATACTGTTAAAAGAAATATGATTGGTGGCACTAATTGGCTAGTTGGGCCTGGCACACAGGCTGGCAGGCAGGAGGAAAGTGCAATTCAATGGCACGAGCAAACTGATGATTCACAATCGAACAATTTTTAATTTTAAAGATTAACAATACTGTTACAACAACTATGATTGGTGTAACTAGTTGGCAAGTGGGCTGGGCACACAGGCTGGCAGGCAGGAGCAAAGTGCAATTCAATGGCACAAGCAAACTGATGATTCACAATCGAACAATTTTTAATTTTAAATATTAACAATACTGTTACAACAACTGTGATTGGTGTAACTAGTTGGCAAGTGGGCCTGGCACACAGACTGGCACTATTTAATGTTATGTTACAACAGATAGGAGTGGTGGACTGGCACTGAGGATGGAAGTAGGCACAGTATATGCTGGCAGCCTGACACACAGGCTGGCACTAATGGCAGCCTGGCTACTAAAATTTAATAACACTAGAAGAGGACTGATGTTAAAAAAAAAATTAAATAAATTTACACTAATGTTGTTGTTACACCAGATATAAGTGGTGGGAAAAAAAATAAAAATAACTGTGTAACACTATAATGTGGGCCAGAAACACACAGGCCTGATGGAAAAAGAAATTAAATTACACTAGAAAAATGATTTAATTTTTTTTTTTACTTTAAAATAATGTAAAGCAGATATGAGTCGTGGCTGGTAGGTAGGGCAGCAATTTAACACAGTATGCTGTTTAAGTGAGAAAAACACAGGCCTGATAGAAAATGAAGTTAGATTACACTAGCAAAATAATTTAAAAGTTTATATTTTAATATTAAAATAATGTTAAGCAGATATGAGTGGTGGCACTGGCTGGCTGCTACGTAGGCAGCAATTAACAACAGTATGCTCTGTAAGTCAGATACACACAGGCCTGATAGAAAATAAAATTAGATTACACTAGCATAATGATTTAAAGATTTTTTTTTTAATTTAAAGAAAAAGGTTAAGCACATATGAGTCGTGGCTGATAGCCTTGGAAGGGCAGCAATTAAAAACAGTAGGCTCTATAAGTCAGATACACACAGGCCTGATAGAAAATACTATTAGATTACACTAGCAAAATGATTTAAAGTTTTTTTTTGGGGGAATTTAAAAAAAGGTTAAACACATATGAGTCGTGGCTGATAGACTAGGGGGCAGCAATTAAACACAGTATGCTCTGTAAGTCAGCAAAACACACAGGCCTGATAGAAAATGATATTAGATTACACTAACAAAATAATTTAAAAGCTTTTTTTTTTATATTTAAAATAAGGTGAAGCAGATATGAGTGGTGGCTGGCACAGAGCAATTAACCAAAAGACTGAAAAAAACTTAAGGATATGCTGTGTGAGCCTGACAGACACAGGCCTGATAGAAAATGGAATTAGATTACACTAGCAAAATGATTTAATTTTTTTTTTTAAATTTAAAATAATGTTATAAGCGGATATGACCACTGGTGGCTGGCACAGAGCAATGAACCAGAGTATATGCTGTGTGACACAGCCTGATAGAAAATGAAAATAAATTACACTAGCAAAATAATTTCAAATTTTTGTTGGTTAAATTTAAACTAATGTTGTTAGGCAGATATCAGTGGTGGCACTAATCACAGCATATGCTGTGAGCCTCACACACAGGCTGAAAGACAGGCAAATGCTAATAAAAATACTAAAAAAAAAAAAAAACGGCTGAAGTTATAGCCCTAAAAAGGGCTTTTTGGGGTGCTGTCCTTGCAGCAGAGATGAGATGAGTCCTTCAGGACTGTAGTGGACACTAAATACACTAGCCTAGCTATCTATTTCCCTATAATGTCAGCAGCAGCAACACAAAACGTCCTCTCACTAAGAAAGCAAGGTCGTTATGAGTCTAAAATGGCTGCTGCCCAGTAGCTGGGAGAGTCTGTGAGGGAGTGTCTGATGCTGATTGGCTCTAATGTGTCAGAAGGCTGTGACATACAGGGTCAAAGTTTCCTCAATGATGACACATAGGGGGCGGATCGAACATCGCATGTGTTCGCCCGCAGCGGCGAACGCGAACAAGCTGAGTTTGCCGTGAACCGTTCGCGGCGAACAGTTCGGGACATCACTAATGCTGAGTTGTGCTGCTTACTGTTTGCTGTTGCTTATGGGACTGTTATCCACTTCTGTACTGGCTCTCTAAGGAGACTTTTTATTTTTGTTGTCATCATTATACCACCTTGGCGATTCTGTGGCTGGAGCTGGCCTCAACTGCTTTTCCTGACTCGAATTTTGCTCCCTCATTCATAAATTTATTTATGGGATTGTGGGAGCTCAACTTTATATACAATGAGATCAATCCTTTCAGAATTAACATACAACTATACATAAGATTCATTGATGATCTCATTTTTATTACTAAGGGACTTTTTGTTTTGAGGATTTCATGAGATTTGTCAAAAAAATGAGCTAAAATTCAGAGGAGAAGTGCAGGATACCAGGACACAGTACTTAGATTTGACTTTGAGTGGCTCTTTAGAATTAAATTCCATTTTTACAGACACTTACAGGAAACCGACATTAGGGAACACAATTCTTCATTCAAAATCCTGTCACCCCAAGCACTTAATCAAATCCATACTGAAGAGTCAATTCTTAAGACTGAGGAGAAATACTTCCTCAGAAGTTTTATTTGAAATTCAGGCGAATAGACTCATGGAGATACTGAGAGCTAGGGGTTATGATATTAATTTGCTTAAAGCCACTTTGAAAGATGTTAAAGATAAACCTATATCAGGTGTTAAAAATAGGAATCAGGGAAGGGATGTAGGATTTGGTAATGAGACGGTTGTGTTCTCAACAGAATTTATCTTACAATATAGGGACATTTGTGGTATTATCAAACGTAATTTGCCATTTCTAAGAGGGGACAAGCACTTATCCCCTTATGTTGATCAAATCAAATTTGTGTCAAGAAAAGCACCAACCCTTGGGAGTAGATTGTCCCCAAGTTTGGTTACAAGTAATCTTGGAAGTGAAGTGGCAAGTTGGTTATCCAAAAAAGGGTACGTTTAGATGCCTCTCAAGAAATTGTGGTACATGTGAGGTTATTGCCAAGGTAAATACCTTCAAGAGCACTGTCACTGACACTGAATTTAAAGTTGAGCATTGTGCAAATTGCAGTTCAACTTTTGTGGTATACCTTTTGGAGTGTCACTTGTGCCATGCCCAATATGTTGGTCAAACGTCACGATGCCTGAGGTCTAGAATAGGTGAGCACAAAAGGGACATCAAAAATTATGACAAGGATTCTAGCATAGCTAGACATTTTAATGGGCTACATTTCACTCATGAGTTCAAGTTTAGTAGTAAGGGGATAGACATTGCAAAACAAGGAAGTTGGATATAAGTTTATTTGTTGATTGATAGATTGTCATGTTCATTTATGGATTCCCTATGGCCTCTAGGGAGAGAGGGGGGGAAATGGGATTGACCCTAGATAACCTATTGATACAAACCTAGGTGTTAACAATAGGTAGTGCCTTATGCCAAATAGTGCAAAATGTTATTAAGGAGAAGGACAGAGAAAGTGAAGCATATTGGGCACACTTTGTTGGGTCAAAACCAATGCTGTGAGTAGTGTGGTGTGTCGTGTATTGGTTTAAAACTTAACTTTTACTTCAAATATATTTTGTAAAAAAAGAGTGGAGTTATCCACTAGTAGGAATAAAATGACTAACTATTCAGTAGTCATTTCCTGGGGGAATTATGGCTTCCATTAATTTAATGGAAGATTTTCTAAGAGAGAAAAGGATCGTAAGGCAAATATAGATAAAACGTTTGCCAACCTATCAGCTGAAGGCTATAAACAAACAGAAATTGATGACTGGGAATCTGGTCTGAAAGAACTGGGTGAACTGCTTAGGAAACACACACGTTCAGTGTGGAATAAAAGTGCATACGATAAGTACTTAGCTAAGCACATAATTCCAAGAGGTCTGAGAGTAAGACTATTTCCATCTTTCAGCTTCCACATAGAAAGTTATAGGGAAGATGGGAACAAGCCCTAATATCATGTTCAGAAGTACTTGTTGCAATATTATCAGATTATGAAACTGAAATCGTAGAAGAATTAGGTACAGAAATATCTGAAATAACAACCAAATTGGCAAAATTTGAATCACTAGACAATTTTAAAAAGGCATACAAAAGTTTAAGGGAAGATCTAGACTCAAAGGAAAAAGAAATAATAAAAACAAAATGTGATAAACTAAGCAGAGACATAAAAGACTTCGAAAAAGGGAGAGTATTTACATGGGACGAACAGAACCCAAGACGGAGGAGGAATGATGTCTCCACTTCTGAATATGAATCATCAGCAGCAGAAGATGCAGAAGAATTAACCTCCAACAGAAGATTACTAGTCTCTAGCGCCAATGAAAGACTGGCTATACTATCACAAACAGAGTAAAAAAATTAGACAAGTACCAAACCAAAAACAAAAGAAAAAGGAGGGGAGGGAAAATCAGAGCGCAACCTCAGGAACAGGTCGAGATGGGGGTACGGGAACGATCGGAACAAGGAGGATTGGTCGAAGAGACGGAGGTGGTGAAAACCACAGACCTACAAATCATAAATCTGTCTAATAAAGTGCTATCCCAAGATCATATCAACGTTCTGAAAAAAGGTCTTTCTTTTTCCCCAACAAATAATATAGACTACTTTGAAATCATAAAAGATATACATCTCTTCACTAGAAAAATGGCCTTAAATAAAATATTTGCCAAACATGAAGATACCGACTGTGACACACAAGCTATTATGGATCTGATATCTCTGTTAGAAGATAATGAAAATGAAGACACTAACAGCAATGATTGGAGAAAGGAACTGGTAAAAAAAATCGACATATATGCCTCAAATCTGTCAGTTTTCTGAAATAGACACCTATCAAAAAGTAGTGATCAGAGACATTCTGAAACTTCGAGAGGGTAAATCAAGTAATATAAGTGAAAGGGAATCACGAGCTTTAAAAGAAATCCAGAAGTGGGAGGATGTGGTAATTAAATCCTCTGACAAGGGAGGAAATATTGTGATCTGGCCCACTGAACTGTACCTTATAGAAGCAAAAAAACAACTAGGAGACAAAAACTGTTACAAACCACTCTGGGGAAACCCTACTCAAGAATTCCTAACCAACTACAATACTCTTATTGAAACAGCAAAAAAAGATGAACTGATAGATACAAGAGAATACAAATTTCTAAGTGTTAACAATCCTAAAGTAGCTACACTTTATCTATTACCAAAAGTGCACAAAAACCAAAAAATACCACCTGGCAGACCAATTGTGTCAGGTATTGGAAGTCTATGCGAACAGGCATCACGATATATTGATCTAAGACTAAGAGATACAGTTCTTTCTCTCCCCTCATACATCAGGGACACTATGGACGTCTTAAACAAAATTGAGGGTATGACCCTAGACTCAAACACCTGGCTGGCAACATGCGATGTCGAGTCCCTATACACATCAATAGAACACAAGTGGGATGTCATGCCGTGGGTTATTTCCTAGAAATGGAACCAAGTGCAAATAGACTTAAAAATGAATTTATATTGAAACTTCTAAAATTCGTCCTGAGCCATAATTATTTCGTGTTCAACGACAAATTCTTTCTCAGGTACGTGGCACTGCCATGGGCACAGCATGTGCCCCCACATATGCAAATATCTATCTTGGATGTGTGGGAGCGCGAACACGTATTTGGGGAGAGAATGGAACAATATATGGACAACATACTGTTATGGCTCAGGTACATAGATGATATCCTCATTCTATGGAAAGGGGACGAATTGAGATTCAAACAGTTCATACAGGAACTTAACTGCAATGATCTCAATCTGAAACTAACCTATGAAATCAGTAACTCAACAGTAACCTTCCTTGACCTAACAATATCAAGAGACATGTTTGGACAGGTACAATCCAGCATACATAGAAAGAAAACAGCTACAAATTCTATACTATCTTTCGACAGTGCACATCACCCTTCCACCAAAAAAGCCATTCCATATGGCGAATTTCTGAGAATACGCAGAAATTGCTCAGAGATTGATAATTTTAAAAAAGAATCAAAGGAATTAAAAATCAGATTAAAAAGTAGAGGATATCCCAACAGCATTCTCAAAAAGGCATACCACAAAGCACTTCATATGAACAGAAATGATCTGCTCTTCCCAAAACAAAAACAGACTAAGGATACTAGAATCCGTTTTGTGGGCACATATAACATGGCACACAAAGAAATAACTAGCATTCTGAACAAACATGTTCATATACTACAAAATGATAGAGACCTAGCCAAAAATGTGGGAAGCAAAGTTGCAATTAGCTGGAAAAGGGCTCCAACAATCAGAGATAAAGTCATGAAGAGTCATTTTACAAGAAGACCTAGTGTTAGAAAAGATGGTCTAAATGGCACATATCCATGTGGTACCTGCAAATTCTGTATCTATATGAAGAATATCAAAGAAATATCTATCTTCCCAGAAGGGGTGAAAAGAATTAATGGTCTATTTAACTGCAAGACGTGCAATATAATATACTGTTTGGAATGCAGTTGCAACAAAAAATATGTGGGAATGTCCACTAGGGAACTCAGGAGAAGACTAGGTGAACACCTGGGAAATATAAAAAACGCCAAAAAGGGGCGGAGGAACATCAGAGACGGTATGTTAGAAAAATCGATAATGACTTCCTGTTGGAGGCGGGGCAAGCAGGTGGTTGCAGGTAGCTGCAGGTGCTGAGGACGCTCCGTGCCTCTGAGAGGCCCAAACCAATTTCCAGCATATGCACTGGTTTCCCTTGGCCACATTTAGGCTTGGGAACATGGATTACGATCCAGCATGGGAAGTCCGAGTTGCAGCCTAAAAGTGCACGGTGGCTGGTGCACACCATTTCTATAACTGTTTCCATCCATCAAGCTATTTCTACTCCAAGATAAGCCCGCTGTAATATTTTGGCTTTACATCAGTGTTCGACAATGCCGATACCTATTACACCTGTCCCCTGAAAGGCGTCTGCAGAGAGGCATTAAACTAACTTGCACAAAATCAGTTCCCTCGAACGAACATGCCTACACGCTGAGACACGCCAATATACAGATTACAGTCGGAGGAGTCTGGCACTCACCTGGTTGAGTGTGTGTTGGCGCGGTGGCGGTCTCTCCGTCTGGTGGCGGTGCTGTATGGGACCCTTGAAGCCCTTGGTATAGGTGAGGAGGACGTCTTTCCCCGGGTTTGAGGTGGAGCGGTGGCGGCTTGGAGACCGGCGCAAGGATCCTCGGGCCCCCTGGTTGGGCAGATGCTGTAGAGGTTCCCGCCCCCTTCAACCGAAGTCATCGGGGGGCGACGTAGCACATCAGGCCCTGGGTGCCGGCACCGCAGCTGAGAGGGAAGAGTGTCAAGGGCGCACACTGGTCTGGTTACAAGTTTCCGTGACGTGGGCGTGCAGTACTCCCCCTGCAGAGGATCGCCTATTCGGAAAATCAGCCGGGGTTTGTTGTGAGCCTAGGGCCGTGGAAAGGCTGAAGCTTGGTCGGTCATGCAAGGTACCCGAGTGGAGAGACAGTGATAAGGTACTGTGCTTTGTTAGTCTTGTACATACTGGCCCGGATTACCCTCCTGGTGGGAACTTTGTCCATAGATACGCAGCCTACTTAAGTAGCCTTAAACTTTTTTCTCGTCTCACTGGGCTGTGTGTCTGGAACTACAGAGCGACCTGACAGTGCAAGATCGTCTGAGTAGGCTGGCAGTGAGGCTAGTAAAGACTTTGCTGTGAAACATCATTATTGTGACCTGGACTGCATTATAGGAAAAATTATATGAAAAATTATTATTTGCTGAGGCCTGGTCTGTTTGATTACGTTGCCTTATCACAAATGTTTCCTATCTAGGCGCTGTGGTGTTATTTATATATATACCCGGTAGTAATAACAATCTCCCTTTTGTTGCATTTTTTTTTTTTTTTTTTTTTTTTTTGATTGCAGGTTGTTGGGGGATACTATATGCATAAAAAGGTGATCACTGAAGGTTATTAGGCAGTAGACTACAGTGCCTACATGGAAGTCTTTATTATTAGCTAACAGTTGATTGAGCTTTTCTAGACTGAGAAGTATACATATCTGAGATATATAATATTGAGTTGTTGGGGGATACTATAGGCAAAGGTGATCACTGAAGGTTATTAGACAGTAGACTATAGCGCCTACATGGAAATCTTGTTTTTTCTTTTTTTTATTTAGCTAACAGCTGAGTGAGCTTTTCTAGACTGAGAAGCATAAATAGCTGAGATATACAATATAGAGTAAGTTCCTAGTTGAACTCACGGTGACAGATTTATATCACCAAGGCTCCTATAGTGGTACCTTTGACGAATTAATAGCCCTAAACACTAGGCACTGTTCTATATTGTATCAAAGTAAGTCTAGAATTATATAGTAGAGTGCTCGCACATACATATGCTGTACGGGGTATCACCTGTGGTGTTGTTTTAGGGGTGAATTGGAGTATCTACATTGATATATCATTTTTATTTATTTATTTATTTATTTTTTCTCTTTTTTTTTTTTTTTTTTTCTCTCTCCCTTGATCTTTTTCCTATCTGTTTTTTATTTTATTAAACTGAAAGGGTTTAGAAGCAAGGAATAATTCACCCACATTTTGGACTAGATTAAATCACAGAGAGTGGTTGTTTAATAAGGATCCCTGATTTAAAAATTGTGTCACTTTTTTGAGAATAAACTTTTTTTTTTTTTCTCCTCCTCTCCCTGAAAATTTCGCACTCAAAGTAGGGTTTCATAAGAGTCTCACTTAAAGATAATCTAGTAAGAATATAAGCACTTTATGATCTCAGAGCACATTCTGTTTTATTTCCGTGTGAGTTAAAATAATACAACAGAAATACAAGCACCTTAAGAGATATTTGCTCTAGATTTCCTACCTCTAGAGAGCTGGCTTTGCTGTGGATTTATTATATGTAATAGAAGTAGGGACAGCTAGGCAACACCATCACGTAATTTATTTATTTATTATAGATTCACTTGCACGATAGACAAACATTTAGAGATAATCTTGCCAGGATAACACAAGTATGAAGTGCTGATTATACAGATACTACAGGGATTACTTTCCAGTGCTTTTAGACGAGTAATACCTATATAAGTTATATGCCCATATTCAATAGAAACACATAGTCAGAGACTACCTAAGTAAGTAGTAAGCCCCTGCATTCATTATAACCCCCCTTTCCTTTTTTTTTTTTTTTTTTTTTTTTCTTTTGTAATCTGTCAAGAAATACGTCTGGTCTATGGACAGATACCTGCATCAAAGGGGCTCTCCTTCCAATATGCCTCCTAAATCCAAAGAAAAAAAAGGGAGCAGCAGAAACCTGGATTCTAGCATAGTGTCCCCTCAAGATAACATCCCCTCTAATAACATGGCAGAATTTGCAGCAGAAGTAGCTAAAATCTTGATGCCCCAATTTGATTCGATCAAAAAAGAGATCAGAAATGAGATATCTAACCTCACTACTGAAGTTAGACAATTTGCATCCAGAATGGATGAAATTGAGAATAGAATCTCAGACCTGGAAGACAGGTTTAATGTCTTAGATCCATCTATAGATGCCTATGGTAAAACTATTACATCCCTTCAAGCTAAAATTGAGGACCTGGAGGATCGCTCAAGGCGTAATAATCTAAAAGTGATTGGGCTCCCTGAAACCCCTGAGTTTCTGGATTTAATGACCTTTGCCTCCTCCACACTACCTCAGGCCTTGCAGATTCCAGCTCCTGCTGCTCCCTTCCAGATTGAAAGAGCTCACAGGATAGGGCAACGTCGTGAGCATAGTGAGTCCCAGAGACCTAGACCTGTGATCTTTAGATTTGTAAATTTTCAGGACAAAATGCTGTATCTTCGACATTACAGGAAATGTAACCCGTTCACTTTAGGCCAACATAATTTGTTGATGTTTCAGGACTTTTCCTCTGAAACTATGGCAAAGAGAAGGGATATGTCCTTCTTTTATGGTAGACTCCAGAGAGAAAAGTATAATATCAAGCTCCTGTATCCTGCAAAATTAGTAGTACTAAAAGACGGCACTACATACACTCTGAACAATGTTATGGAAGCTGAAGCTTTTTGTAGAGAATCAGGGGTACCTTAGCCTATGTATTGTTGCTTAGGTAGTTTAGAGGTACTAGAAATGAGAGTTACTATGGTGTGACAAAACCAATCTCGCCACTGTACATTGGAGGGCCTGTTATGGAACATTCTTTGGGCTGGAGGTACATGGGCTTAAGGATACCCAGAGACTGCATGGAAATATGGAATTTTATATGCTGGACACCCCATGTACTTTCATACCTCTGTCTTATGTCTATGTCACCCTGTATCCATAAATACAGGATGGGTACAGGGTGTGAGTGCCCCTTGTGGGAGCAATTGTGACTCTATAAGCAAAGTGGGCATAAAAGACTTTATAGCTAATAAGAACTGTTCCTATATTCTGTAATAAGATGTATTCTATGTATGTTTAAGATCTGATTGTGTCTCAGGAGTCTGTCTGGGTAAACTGATTGTGTCATTGTGTGATTATGTTAACTAGACTGCCCAACATCAGATTGTCTGAGTAAACGTTCTTCCCTAGTTAATTAACTTAATATGTTAATCTGTTTTACCTGTGAATAGACAATTGTTTGATGCATTGTTCATATGTTTGCCTTACTGTTAAACCAATGCCCTTTGTAACCTGAAGCCAGGGTGTATAAATCTGTGTGCTGCCTTCAAATAAAGCATATATTCTGTTTAAACCTGAAACTGGCTGGGTTGTGAATTGCTGATTGTCTATGCAGGACATTGTTCATCTGGGGTTAACCCTTGGTACACAGTTGGTACCGTAACATTGGTGGCAGCGACGGAATGAACCTTATCGCCCAGAAGAGCAACTACACAAGCCAGTAACCTCAGGAAGAGGGGGATTATTACAATACTGACTAAGATGGAAAAGAGAAAAGTAAATTTTGCAGCTTTTAAAAACTTCCTGGAAACAGAAGGAGAGATTGATGGGTACCTTGCGGATTTTGAGAGGCAATGTGCACTACACAAGGTACCCGCAGAGGACTGGGTCACGATATTATCTGGAAAATTATCCGGCCGGGCCAGAGAGGCTTTTCGGGCCATTCCAGATGAGGAAGTCAGGGATTATAATACTGTAAAAGAGGCTCTGCTCTCCAGGTATGCGGTTACACCGGAGGCATACCGGAGACGGTTCAGAGACACTGTTAAATTAGCTGGAGATTCCTACCTTGAGTGGGCATGTAAGGTGCACCGCACAGCAGCTCACTGGATAGCGGGGTGCCAAGCCATATCTGGGGAAGAGGTGCTGCAGCTATTCCTGTTGGAACATTGCTTCGACAAATTACCCGCAGGAGTTCGAGAGTGGGTTCGGGACCGTAAACCCTCCACCCTGCAGGAAGCGGCTCGCTTGGCAGATGAGTATACGGATGCCCGCAAACTGGACATTGCTACCACTAAGCCCCCTGCTAGAGTGGAGTACAGACCCCCAGTCACCCCAGCAGCTGCCAGTTACCAAACCCCGGCGCACCGCTATACCACACGGCCTCCGGCCACGAACTACCCTCAGAGAGCCCTGTTCAATTCGCGGGGCTACTCACAACCTATTCGGTGCTTTAGATGTAAGCAACTAGGGCACAAAAGACCAGAGTGTCCCCTAAACGCAGCGAACCAAGCGCAGTCCTGGAGAAGACCCGCCGGCGGAATCCCACGTAATCCTCAGCCTGCGGCCCGCTACGTAGAGGCGCAAGAATGCTGGAGCATCCTACATGAGGCAGACGTTGTGCAAGCTGCCCACCGGAATAACCGGCAACTGGTTAAAGTGAATGGGAAGAAGGTCAGTGGTCTACGGGATACTGGTGCTACCATGACCTTGCTTCAAAAGAACTTGGTGTCTGAGAAACAGTACACTGGAGACACTGTGGCTGTGAGGGTAGCAGGGGGCGATGTGTTCAGCCTACCTGTTGCCAGGGTACATTTGGATTGGGGAGTGGGCGCTAGACCTGTGAATGTGGGGGTCAAGAAGGACTTACCTGCTGATGTTCTTCTTGGAAATGACTTGGCCCCCCTTGTTTCTGCCTACGCTCCTATGGGTCCCGCTGATGTTAACTCTGTGACTACCCGGGCCCAGATCCGTGCAGCAGAGACTGACCCCCCTGCTGCTAAGCCCCAGGACGCTGAGCTCAGTAAATCTCTATCCGCTATTGATATGTGGAGGTCCCGTTACAATGCGCTGATGAAGGAGAAGAGGAGCGCAGAGGAAAAAGCACGTTTAGAACAGGAATCTCTGCTAGACAAGCTGCACCGACAAACTGCAGAAAACACCAGCTTGAGAGTGGAACATGAAACATTAAAGACAAACTTAGTGACACTGGAGGAGAAGCTGACGCTGGCTCATAGTGAGGTGCAGCAACTCAAGGGCACCCTATGTCAGTATGAAGGGATTGTGGATACCTATAAAGAGCAGGTACAGAAAACTCGTAAAGAAGCTGATGGGATTTTGAAGGACTGTTTGGCCCTGGTCTGGGCACTGAGGAATTTGAACCCTTGTTTGTATGGACAGGAATTCTCTCTCATAACGGGAATACAGATGGATTGTCCCAGCAAACTGACATGCCTACCAGGCGCTCTGGTGGTATATGCCACAGTATATACCCTGGACAGCCGAGCATGACAAACCAGAGGGAGAGGAGTTTGATGGTCCTGTCCCCCAGCAACACGGCTGTTTAGCCAAAGGGGAGACGATTGGTCTCCCCCTCCAGCAGCACAGCTATGTATCCGAAGGGGAGACAGTCGGTCTTCCCCTCCAGCAACCAGGCTCCCACCAGGCTACTTCCATGGTAGTGCTGGCACCCGGGCAGAGTACAGCTGGTCTCTGCCCACCTCGCAACCCACCAATTCAGCGTACCAGTCCCCCACACAGCTGTGGTGAGGCACCTGGACATGGACAAGTTTTCCCCGTACTCAGGTGTAGTAACCATTTATTGTGGGTGGGCTGTACTACTAATTGTGTTTTATGGGTGGGTTGCTGGACTAACCAGGGCACTGACCGGCAGGAGGTCAGATACCCTGTTAGTCTGTTTGGAAAAGGGGAGAGATGTGACAAAACCAATCTCGCCACTGTACATTGGAGGGCCTGTTATGGAACATTCTTTGGGCTGGAGGTACATGGGCTTAAGGATACCCAGAGACTGCATGGAAATATGGAATTTTATATGCTGGACACCCCATGTACTTTCATACCTCTGTCTTATGTCTATGTCACCCTGTATCCATAAATACAGGATGGGTACAGGGTGTGAGTGCCCCTTGTGGGAGCAATTGTGACTCTATAAGCAAAGTGGGCATAAAAGACTTTATAGCTAATAAGAACTGTTCCTATATTCTGTAATAAGATGTATTCTATGTATGTTTAAGATCTGATTGTGTCTCAGGAGTCTGTCTGGGTAAACTGATTGTGTCATTGTGTGATTATGTTAACTAGACTGCCCAACATCAGATTGTCTGAGTAAACGTTCTTCCCTAGTTAATTAACTTAATATGTTAATCTGTTTTACCTGTGAATAGACAATTGTTTGATGCATTGTTCATATGTTTGCCTTACTGTTAAACCAATGCCCTTTGTAACCTGAAGCCAGGGTGTATAAATCTGTGTGCTGCCTTCAAATAAAGCATATATTCTGTTTAAACCTGAAACTGGCTGGGTTGTGAATTGCTGATTGTCTATGCAGGACATTGTTCATCTGGGGTTAACCCTTGGTACACAGTTGGTACCGTAACATATGGTTCCTTGTATACGTTTTGAAGGGTATTGGAATTCGAGACAGAAATGGTATAACTGGGGTGTGTGTTTGTGTGTTCTTGTTTCTAGAAATATAAATGGGGTGATGTGGGGTTTTTTTTTTTTTTCTCCCGTCTCTCCCATTGTCTCTCCAGTCCGCTTTCCCCTTTTTTACATCCAAGGGTCTGCCACCCTCTCCCTCGGGTGCATTTCTTGACTACTGAGATTGTATATACAATGAGCTCACTTGGGTATGTATCTACGAATTAGAGACAAATAATTTCTCTGATTAGTAAGCTCAATTTACTATCATGGAATATTGGTGGTATTAACTCCCCAATTAAAAGGAAAACTATAATAAAACACCTGGGCAAATTTAACCCGGATATAGTGTTCCTACAGGAGCTCCATCTCAAGGCTCTTGAAATACCTAAATTGAAAGCTAAATGGGTGGGAGAAGTTCTGGCGGCGCCTTTTACATCTAGGAAGAGGGGAGTGGCCATTTTAGTAAATCGGAAGTTGGAATACCAGGTAATTAATACCGTAACCGATCCCGAGGGCAGATTCTTAATCGCGGAACTGGAAATTAAACGTATAAAATACATACTGTGCAATATATACGGCCCCAATCAAAGCGACCATAAATTTTGGTCTACACTCTCAGTCAAACTACATAGCTATATTGGGACAAATCTAATTATCGGGGGAGACCTAAATTTAATGGCAGATCCTCTGCTAGATAGCTCAAATAGAAAGGCCCTAAAAAACAGAGGCCGGAAAGCTCGGATTTTTCAGAAATTCTGCAGTCAGCTGGGACTGGTGGACATATGGCGGGTCCAGAACCCGGACGCGCGAGATTACTCTTGTGTATCTCAAGTCCAACAATCTTTCTCGAGGATCGATTATTTTTTAATCTCTGAATCCCTACTTAACTGGAACTGGGTGTCCAATATTGGAGACATCGTCATTTCCGATCACGCAGTGATCGGGTTGAGATGTGATACAAATTGTGGACACCGAGATAAGAACCACATATATTTCCCTAAGTATCTGAGCAACAATATCAAGTTTCAGAACCAATTACGTTTAAAATGGGACGAATACTATAACAATAATCACAGTTATATAGATAAGATCGAAGTATTCTGGGAGGCCTCTAAGGCCGTTTTACGAGGGGAAATTAAATCCTACTCCCTACATCTGAAAAAAAATTGGACCCTAACAACTAGACAACTTGCTAATCGGGTTAAGAACGCATATAGGGCTTATATTATAAACCACACTAAAGTTTATTGGGATGCATATGTGACTGCAAAAATGCTCCGGGACACGCATATTAAGCAAAGTAGCGTTCAGGAAGAAATGAGAATGCGAGCAATATACGGTGGCTTTACGGGTAGATCGGCGAAATTTCTGGCCAGAACCACTAAATCTTCTCCCAGACACCCAATATCGGCTATTAAACAGGGAGATATGAGATATACCAAACATACTGACATTGAAAAAGTATTCTTTGACTTTTTTCAAGATCTATACAAAAGAGAGCCTACTAACCCCGATAAGAGATTGGCATTCTGGGAAAAGATTGAGATTCCAAGGTTATCTTCTGATGCCAGAGACACGATTAATGCCTCTATTACTGAGGAGGAAATCATGACAGCAATTAAGAACGCGAAAACTAATAAAGCGGCTGGACCTGATGCCCTCCCCATCGAGTACTATAGGATTTTACAAACACAGGTGACCCCAACACTGAATAAGCTATTTAATTTTTATTTTTCAGAAAACACTAATTGTTCTCCGTCTTTTACAACTGCAAATATCTCATTAATTCTAAAAAAAGGTAAAGATCCGGAATTACCTAGTTCCTATAGACCGATCTCAGTCCTAAACACCGACTATAAGCTGCTGGCATCTATAATAGCCTCCCGATTAAAACCATACATGGGTGATTTAATCCACGAGAACCAATCCGGTTTCATGTCGGGCCGGAATCCTGTAAGAAATACAAGGAAACTATTAATCCTGATCGAATCTTTCTGGACCAAATATAAGTCTTTACGAGTACGGGAAACGGAAGATAAGGCTATCTTAACGATCGATGCGGAGAAAGCATTCGATCGAGTTGACTGGGTTCATTTGTTCTCCGCACTGGATCGGTTCGGACTTCCTGAATACTTTATTAATTATATTCAACTAATCTATAGTACCCCTTCTTCGGCGGTCATCATAAACAATACATCTACCCAACGCTTTGAGCTTTCCAGAGGGACTAGACAAGGATGCCCTCTTTCCCCTTTTCTATTCAATCTGAGTATAGAACCTCTTGCCATTCGATTAAGACAAGAACTGGATGGAATTCTCATGGCAGATGAAAAGCTAGTGTTGCTCTTATATGCGGATGATCTCTTAATATTTCTTTCTAATCTTAAGGTTACTATTCCCATCTTCCAAATGATTATACAAGAATTTGGGGAGATCTCTGGATTTAAGATAAATATCTCAAAATCAGAACTAATGTGGTTATATAGAAATCCCCCTTATTATTGTAATCACCCCTTCCTTGAGGTCTCCCAGATTACTTATCTCGGTCTTTGTCTATCAAGAAATCCAGAAGAGTGGTACAAAATAAATTATAGGCCATGTCTAGATTACTGCAGAAAGAAGTTAGCGGAGTGGACTTCGTTACCTATATCATTAACGGCGCGTGTAACTTTAATTAAATCTATTCTCTTTCCAAAACTTTTTTACATTATGCAGAATATCCCGTGCTTTCTGCACAAGATAGATACTATCAGGTATAATAGGGCATGTTCTCAATTCTTATGGAATGGTAAGAGACCACGCATTGCGCCCCATAGACTTATGAATTCTAAGCTTTCAGCCGGCCTCGCTCTCCCTAATATTCAATCATATAATCTGGCCATTTTAGCCAGATTTGCTCTAGACTGGCTAACTGGGAAAGACCAAATTTCCTCGGTCATCTGGGAAAATCAAATGGTGGCCCCGTTCAACCTGAAGGCACTTTTACACTGTCCCCTCACTTCCTTGCCCTCCAATATATTCCATATGACCACCTTTAAGAACGTCCTGGTGGCCTGGCAGAGGATTTGTGTGGAAAACGATTGCTCCCCCCATATATCACAATATTTAACTATATGTGGTAATCCTGAGTTCGGGCCGGGCTTAACCAACCAGATATTCAAAGCTTGGGCGTCAAAGGGTCTTCAAAATATGTGGCAACTACTAGGCACAGATGGATACCCACGACTGTTTGAGGATATTGCAACACAATACGATCTACAGCCACGCGAATTCTATGCTTATCTCCAAGTTAGACACTATCTGCAGGAGCTACGCTCAAAATACGGGAATAATTGGTCCCGGGGCGAGTTACAGGCCAGGATCTCCCTGTATGCGGCAGGAATTTACATAATCTCCCCATTATATCTTCTCACAAACCAGAAAACGTCAAAGACACAGGTAACTGAGATGGTGGCAATGTGGGATACATATTTCCCAGATATAGATGAGCAGACCATTATAGGGAGTTTTCAAATAATCCAGCAAAGCTGGGTACCGACTTCGTGGAGAGAGTCACAGATAAAAATTGGCCTTAAAAGATATCTTACTCCTGCTGTTCTCTCCAAATGGTATAAATCAAGAGTCCCCTGTTCTAGATGTTCTTCATTAAGTGCAGATTTATTCCACTGTCTTTGGAGTTGCCCCAAAATCCACCAATACTGGAAGAAAATATCCTATTGGATGACAGTAATTTTGAAATTGGATCATAAAATATCCCCAAAGGATGTTCTCTTTTTGGTGAAATTTCAGGGAATAACCAAGAATTACAATTTGATAAATACGATAATCTTAACAGCTCGGAATCTTATTTTTAAACAGTGGAAAGCTTTCTCTGCACCTACAATGAAACAATTTAAAAGTGCTATGATTAACCATTTCACAACAGAGCAATTCAATATTCCCTATCCACAAGATAAATATCTGCCTACATTCTTCAAAAAATGGGAAACACTTGTGAGATCTTGCCCTCTCGCACTTCAGAAAAAGTAAATTAAACCTCTCAGAGACACGGAGTATGTTATGGTAAACATTCTAGCTGGCCACTTCCCTGGAGAATGGGCGTCAGATCCTGGGTCAGGGGATTAAGCGGGGTGGGAGACGAGAGAGCTGCGGACTTCCCCCCTTTTTTTTTTTTTTTTTTTTTTTTTTTTTTTTTTTTTTTTTTTTTTTGCTTGTAGTGTGTGAGGTGTGAATGCCTGGGAGAGATACTAATTATTAAAAGAAGTAAAGATGAAAAAATGACCACAAATTTGTACAAGTGTAGTATGTTTTTAGATTTTGATTCACATAGGATAAACTCTGGTTGATTGTCTAAAGTTTGGAGTATCTTTATTATGTAAACCACTATTGTAAGGGGATTTGTTGACCCTTACCTTGACACGGATTGTTAATGTTTAAACTGTATATGGAATATTTTATTCATTGTGATGTATTTTTACATTTGATTATTGTAATATATTGTCTTTACTATAAAATAAAAGTTTAAAAAAAAAAAAAAAAAAATATCGCCTGGAAAGATAGCGAATATTTCCCTAGATAGCAATGTATTAACCATATCACTCCACAAGGGGGATCATAAAATCCCTAAGGGGGGAGGCCACACTCAATACCTCACAGGGATTGAGAGAGTTAAAGAGGATCTATTTATCCCTATACAAGTGCATGACCTTGGTAAAACCAAGTATGCTAAAATAAACTTAAAACAGGAAGCTAGCTATATAAGCGAAGGTTTATTAGCGCAAATAGCTGAACCTAAAGTGATTAAAAATCTTTCTCCCCAAGACCACTGTGTCAACGGCCTGGATGACAGGTCTGAAAGCTATAACATCACAGCTAAGTGCTTATTATCTATCTCTATTGGTAATAAGTCAGTGAAGCACCTGTTTTTAGTTTTAAATACTCCCCATAATCAAATATACATTGGCAATGATATCTTACATAGATATGCCATACAAATAGATTTGATTAATTCTTGCCTCTGGAGCAGGTTAAAGGGGGACCCTGAAGTATTTCAGGATGAAAATGCAGCCCTGAAATCAAACCAGCAATTGCCATATGCTGTGAATATGCAGGTATCTAGCGATGTTATAATTCCTGCTGGGGCTGATAAATTTCTTTTACCCTTACAGGTAAAGAGAGGTCAGAAATTAAAAACTTCTGAAACACTGATTTGCCTCTCCCATAGAATACAAAATCTGGGTGTCTCAGTAACCTACACTCCTATGGTGAATATTGGAACTGTTCCAATAAATATTATTGTGCATAACATGACCCCACAGGATATAACATTATCCAAGGGAACTACCATAGGATATGCACTGGAATCAAGTTATTACACTTTTGGATTCCAGAATAATGTAATTGGGCTAATACCTGAAGGATACCTAACTGAAGAACAATTAATAGAACAATCCTTTGCATCTATGCCAGAGGGTCTATTTAATATTCAGTCTATTTATCCCTTCAGCTCAGAGGAAGGCATCTGTAAAATTGAAGAAGCCTCTCTAGTGTTTGATCAGCCAATCAAACAGCAAGATTACCCCAATACCCAGAGTCATGGGAGCAATGTAAACTATAATCAAGGGGATCTCACCTCTAGATTGGAAGAAGCCTATGAAATAGGACAGCCTGAAATCTTTCCAGGATTTCAGCAAATAGTCAAAGAGCAAATATCCTTAGCTAATGGCTGTTCCAGCGATGACGAACGCCAACAGCTGCGAGAACTCCTAATGGAATACAAGGATATTTTCGCTAAGGATTCTTATGACTGTGGTACTACAGACTTGCACATTGCAAGAATACAAACAGATCCTAATGCGCCACCTGTATTTGTCAAACAATACAGACTTCCCTTAGCCTCATATGATTCTCTTGCAGAGATCATAAGGAATTTGGAAGAAAGAGGTATTATCAGACAGGTGCACAGCTCTTATAATAATCCTATTCTAGGTGTCCTTAAGCCCAATGGACAATGGCGTTTGTGTGCTGACTTAAGACAGCTAAACAAACGAGTATACATGTCTGGCTGGCCTGTACCATACATTGACCAGTGCCTAGCACAAATGCAAGGATCCAAAATATTCACTGCCATTGATTGTGCACAGGGATATTGGACCATAAAGGTACATGAAGAGGACCAATATAAGCTAGCATTCTCCTTCCAAAAGGTCCAATATGCATTTCAAAGACTTTTAAATTCTGGACATGAATTTGCTGTATTCATGCATAAGGCTATGCCTGATGCACTGGAAAGGGGGACCTTATCTTATGTTGATGATGTTTTAATCAAAAGCACAGACTTTGAAAAACACATCGCAGAGCTTAAACACGTCCTCAGCCAACTTAAAAGGGCAGGTGTCAAATTATCCCTGCAAAAAGCTCAATGGTGCCGCACTCGTGTAAACTTCTTGGGACATGAAGTTACCTCTGAAGGATTAAATCCCCAAAAGAAAAAGGTGGAAGCTATAGTGAATTCTAAAAACCCAACTAACTTAAAGGAATTGAGATCATTCCTGGGTATGACAAATTATTCTCGCAAATTCATTGATAATTATGCGGAATTAGCTAAACCACTACTGCTTCTTCTGAAGAAAGATGTGAAATGGCACTGGAGTGAGTCTCAAGAGACAGCCATCAGACAGCTGAAGAGAAAACTCACTCAAGCACCTTGCTTAGCATACCCTGAAGGTGGCAAACCTTTCTTCTTAGAGACAGGTTACACAGATATAAGCATGAGTGCTGTGTTATACCAAAAGCATGATAATTTGAACAAAGCCATTGCTTATGCGAGCAAAAATCTATCCCCAGTAGAAATAAAATTTAGCGATTGCGAAAAAGCCCTTTTATCTACTGTATGGGCTCTACAAAATTTCCGCAGCTATATACAGGGCAAGAAAATTATTGTAGAAACGGCCCACCAGCCTTTGCTATATTTGCAAAGTGAGAGAATAAGAGATGGGAATCTGTCTAATAGCCGCATAACAGCGTGGACTCTTTCCTTACAAGGCTGGCCCTTAGAATCCAGTCGCACAAGGGCTTGCTGAGCTCCACGACTGTACTGCTAGAGATCCTGGGGAAGAATTATCAGAAGATGATTTTCTGGAGGAACAATTGCTTTCCCCATATAAAATATACAATGAGGACCATTGTCAAACATTACCTTGGGTGTATGTTGATGGTTGTTCTTACCACGCCACTATTGATAGTGAGCGCAGATTAGTCGCTGGCATTGGTATAACTTGGACAAATGGAGTCTCAAATATATCTGTAGGTTTCAACATTGGGCCAAGATCCAGTCAAGTTGCAGAACTAACTGCTGTTTTCAAAACCATTGAAATGGCTATTGAACATGGTATTCATGAATTTGTGATCATAACTGACTCAAATTATGTGCGTGACAGTTTTGTTGAATACCTGCCAACTTGGAAAAGAAATGGCATGCAGAAAAGCAATAACAAACCAGTCAAGCATGGCAAGTTGTTCTGCGAGATTGATAATCTGGTAGTATCCAATGATTTAACCATACACTGGAAAAAGACCAAGGGTCATTCCAGAGTTCTAGGTCCTGATAAGGAAGGCAATGACCTTGCGGATTCATTAGCCAAACAAGGAGCCATAACTGGAGAACTCCTTAATATTGACCACTTAATGGGTGCAATTCAGGTAGAAGCCATTACCAGAAACCAGGCAAAACAACAGAGTGAGCCTAATTTGGTACAATGGAGTCAGGATTCTCCTAGTGAGGACCTGATCACTAGTCAAAAAGAAGACCCCATTGTAGGCATCTTCTATAAACAGTTAATAAATGTGAAAAAAACCAGTGCGCCAAATACCTGTATAGAAATAGAAGTGAAAAAACCAACATATAGTGCAATGAAATAAAGTACCCCTATATATATAAATACAAGAGTGAAAACTGCAAAATATATACAATGTGGAAAAAGTCCCAATCAAACCAATATTGTAGATGATGGAAATATGATATTGGACAGTTTATCTAGTCCATAATCCAGATTCTGATATCTGGAGCGGATGGCAGGCTGCTTCTTCGAAATTCTTGTCTGTGTCCCAAGATGTTAGATGTTATAAACACATAGAAGATCCTGAAAGCAACCCCATCTCAAAAGATGATTGCATTGGCAAAGAAGATCTTAGAATCTTAATAAAATCTAAATCACAATTCAAGTTACAGGATGGTTTGTTAATTAGAACCTCCAAAACTGGCATCCAGCAGTGGGTAGTACCCACCAAGTTCAGAGGTCTAATGCTTCAACATGCCCATGATGCTCCCACATCTGGTCATCGCGGTGCCAAACTCACGTATGAAATATTGCGTGATTATGCTTTTTGGCCACACATGTTGAAAGATGTTCAAACCTACTGTCAAGGGTGTTTAATCTGCCCACAGTTCCAACCCACTGCACCAACGCATAGAGCGCCATTGCAGAAAAGGGGGATGGTAATGCCATGGTCAGATATACAAATTGATTTTATTGGTCCGGTAACAAGGTCATCAAGAGGTAACAAGTACATGTTAACAGTGACATGCCTGTTCACTAAATGGGTAGAGTGCATTAGTGCACCTAACAATAGTGCTGAAACATGTGCAGCATTGCTCATCAACCATATATTTTCCAGATTTGGTCTGCCCCAAAGAATCGAGTCAGATCGGGGGACCCACTTCACTAGCGAAGTGATGACAAAAATGTGGAAAATACTAGGGGTTAAAAGAAAGCTCCATATTGCTTATAGAGCTGCCTCAAGTGGTGGTGTAGAGCGTTACAACCAGTCCATTGTTAAAATCCTCAAAAAGTTTGTGAGTGAAACAGGTAAAGACTGGGATGTAAAACTACCTCTAGTCTTAATGGCATTAAGAGCAACTCCAAGTAGTGCTACCAAAATGTCACCTTTTGAGCTGATGACTGGTAGAAGAATGGTTCTACCTCAGCATCTATTGTACCGTACATCAGACCAAAACTTGATAAACGCTGCCAATACACATCAATATGTGGAAAACCTAAGAAAGCACCTGCAATATGCCTTTGCATTTGCTCAAAGGAATTTAGAAAGAGCCGCAACTGCCACTAAAACCTATTATGATCTCAAAACATCCAAAAAGGAATATGAAATAAATGATAAAGTTTATCTTTATAACTTTGGAAGAGATCAGGTTAGGGAGAAGAAATTTCTTCCCTCATGGAAAGGTCCTTTCGTCATTACTGACAAAATATATCCAGTGGCCTATAAAATACGGATCCCCAAAAATGAAAGTTTCATAGATAAATGGGTCCATATCAATCAATTGCGAGCGTGTCATCCCAGGTCCCAACTACAAGTCATAGAGGGAGAATGAAGTGTCATATCCCCAAATGAACTAAAGACATACTGTAGTTTAAAGATGCCTAACTGATAAACATGAAGGTTCAAAATTGACAGACTATCTACATAGAAGACTGTCCATGATGTGTACGGTCAACATCCTCACCAAATACCACTAACTTTGATCCAATTCAAATACATGTGTCCTACATATTTTTGAATTAGAAAGGGGGATTTATGTCAAGGTATTTGAAATATTATTAAATAATATATAGAGGTATATTTGTCTTTATTTGATAGATCTGTGGATGTGAACATGGTCTGTAGAACAAAGGATTATCTCTGGGAGATCTCACACACTCAATATGTTAAATTATGCAATTGTATAATTTAACAAGGAACTAAAATATAACACAGTTTCAGGATACAGGCAAATATATGGAGACGAAATGTCTGGGTTACCCTTTTGGAGCTGATCAGGGTCGTGGAGAGGCAGCTTTTATGCACATGGGTGTTAATTATCAAATACACATCTGCACTGCTGGCTAAACAGGAAATATGCTGTTTTAAAGACTTTTACAACTCCTCATGGATTGACCCCATGTGGAGCAATGGAGGCCTTGAAAAACACAGACAAATGCTAAGGTGTGACTCTGGAAACTCACATAAGCAGACAGCAAATAGACATCAATTAATTTTTTTTTTCTATTTGAATGCATGCCTCAGAATGTATCAAATATAGAAATTGAAAATTGTCTAATTCTCTATTATTACATGGATATTTACTAAGCTTGGGAGGTAACTGTTTTAGTCAGTCAAAAATGTGTAATAACCTCTGTTTTGCTTATATTTTTCAGACAGATAATCTCAATCTCAAATCTACATAGAAATGAATGTGCATAAATATGTATATATATATATATATATATGTTTTGAAAACATGAAAGATCTTACTTAGCCTCTGTGTTTTTAAAAAACATAATTTATGCTTACCTGATAAATTCCTTTCTTCTGTAGTGTGATCAGTCCACGGGTCATCATTACTTCTGGGATATTACTACTCCCCAACAGGAAGTGCAAGAGGATTCACCCAGCAGAGCTGCATATAGCTCCTCCCCTCTACGTCACTCCCAGTCATTCGACCAAGGACCAACGAGAAAGGAAAAGCCAAGGGTGAAGTGGTGACTGGAGTATAAATTAAAAAATATTTACCTGCCTTAAAAACAGGGCGGGCCGTGGACTGATCACACTACAGAAGAAAGGAATTTATCAGGTAAGCATAAATTATGTTTTCTTCTGTTAAGTGTGATCAGTCCACGGGTCATCATTACTTCTGGGATACCAATACCAAAGTAAAAGTACACGGATGACTGGAGGGATAGGCAGGCTCTTTATACAGAAGGAACCACTGCCTGAAGAACCTTTCTCCCAAAAATAGCCTCCGATGAAGCAAAAGTGTCAAATTTGTAAAATTTGTAAAAAGTATGAAGCGAAGACCAAGTTGCAGCCTTGCAAATCTGTTCAACAGAGGCCTCATTCTTGAAGGCCCAAGTGGAAGCCACAGCTCTAGTAGAATGAGCTGTAATTCTTTCAGGAGGCTGCTGTCCAGCAGTCTCATAAGCTAAACGAATTATGCTACGAAGCCAAAAATAAAGAGAGGTAGCGGAAGCTTTTTGACCTCTCCTCTGCCCAGAGTAAATGACAAACAGAGAAGATGTTTGTCGAAATTCCTTAGTTGCCTGTAAGTAAAATTTTAGAGCACGGACTACATCCAGGTTGTGCAGTAGACGTTCCTTCTTTGAAGAAGGATTTGGGCATAAAGAAGGAACAACAATCTCTTGATTGATATTCCTGTTAGTAACTACCTTAGGTAAGAACCCAGGTTTAGTACGCAGGACTACCTTATCCGAATGAAAAATCAAATAAGGAGAATCACAATGTAAGGCTGATAATTCAGAGACTCTTCGAGCCGAGGAAATAGCCATTAAAAATAGAACTTTCCAAGATAACAACTTTATATCAATGGAATGAAGGGGTTCAAACGGAACGCCCTGTAAAACATTAAGAACAAGGTTTAAACTCCATGGTGGAGCAACAGTTTTAAACACAGGCTTAATCCTGGCCAAAGCCTGACAAAAAGCCTGGACGTCAGGAACTTCTGACAGACGTTTGTGTAACAGAATGGACAGAGCTGAGATCTGTCCCTTTAATGAACTAGCAGATAAACCCTTTTCTAAACCTTCTTGTAGAAAAGACAATATCCTAGGAATCCTAACCTTACTCCAAGAGTAACCTTTGGATTCACACCAATATAGGTATTTACGCCATATCTTATGGTAAATCTTTCTGGTAACAGGTTTCCTAGCCTGTATTAAGGTATCAATAACTGACTCAGAAAACCCACGTCTTGATAAAATCAAGCGTTCAATTTCCAAGCAGTCAGCTTCAGAGAAGTTAGATTTTGATGTTTGAAGGGACCCTGTATCAGAAGGTCCTGTTTCAGAGGTAGAGACCAAGGTGGACAGGATGACAAGTCCACCAGGTCTGCATACCAAGTCCTGCGTGGCCACGCAGGTGCTATTAGAATCACTGATGCTCTCTCTTGTTTGATTCTGGCAATCAATCGAGGAAGTAACGGGAAGGGTGGAAACACGTAAGCCATCCTGAAGTCCCAAGGTGCTGTCATAGCATCTATCAGGACTGCTCCTGGATCCCTGGATCTGGACCCGTAACGAGGAAGCTTGGCGTTCTGTCGAGACGCCATGAGATCTATCTCTGGTTTGCCCCAACGTCGAAGTATTTGGGCAAAGACCTCCGGATGAAGTTCCCACTCCCCCGGATGAAAAGTCTGACGACTTAAGAAATCCGCCTCCCAGTTCTCCACTCCCGGGATGTGGATTGCTGACAGGTGGCAAGAGTGAGACTCTGCCCAGCGAATTATCTTTGATACTTCCATCATAGCTAGGGAGCTTCTTGTCCCTCCCTGATGGTTGATGTAAGCTACAGTCGTGATGTTGTCCGACTGAAACCTGATGAACCCCCGAGTTGTCAACTGGGGCCAAGCCAGGAGGGCATTGAGAACTGCTCTCAATTCCAGAATGTTTATTGGCAGGAGACTCTCCTCCTGACTCCATTGTCCCTGAGCCTTCAGAGAATTCCAGACGGCACCCCAACCTAGAAGGCTGGCGTCTGTTGTTACAATTGTCCAGTCTGGTCTGCTGAATGGCATCCCCCTGGACAGATGTGGCCGAGAAAGCCACCATAGAAGAGAATTTCTGGTCTCTTGATCCAGATTCAGAGAAGGGGATAAGTCTGAGTAATCCCCATTCCACTGACTTAGCATGCACAGTTGCAGTGGTCTGAGGTGTAAGCGTGCAAAGGGTACTATGTCCATTGCCGCTACCATTAAGCCGATTACCTCCATGCATTGAGCCACTGACGGGTGTTGAATGGAATGAAGGGTGCGGCAAGCACTTTGAAGTCTTGTTAGCCTGTCCTCTGTCAGGTAAATCTTCATTTCTACAGAATCTATAAGAGTCCCCAGGAAGGGAACTCTTGTGAGTGGAACGAGTGAACTTTTCTTTTCGTTCACCTTCCATCCATGTGACCTTAGAAATGCCAGCACTAACTCTGTATGAGACTTGGCAGTTTGAAAGCTTGAAGCTTGTATCAGAATGTCATCTAGGTATGGAGCTACCGAGATTCCCCGCGGTCTTAGTACCGCCAGAAGAGCACCCAGAACCTTTGTGAAGATTCTTGGAGCTGTAGCCAATCCGAATGGAAGAGCCACAAACTGGTAATGCCTGTCTAGGAAGGCAAACCTTAGGTACCGATAATGATCTTTGTGAATCGGTATGTGAAGGTAAGCATCTTTTAAATCTACAGTGGTCATGTACTGACCCTCTTGGATCATAGGTAAAATTGTCCGAATAGTCTCCATCTTGAACGATGGAACTCTTAGGAATTTGTTTAGGATCTTTAAGTCCAGGATTGGTCTGAAAGTTCCCTCTTTTTTGGGAACCACAAACAGATTTGAGTAAAACCCCTGTCCCTGTTCCGATCGTGGAACTGGATGGATTACTCCCATTAACAAGAGCTCTTGTACGCAGCGTAGAAACGCCTCTTTCTTTGTCTGGATTGTTGACAATCTTGACAGATGAAATCTCTCTCTTGGAGGAGAGTATTTGAAGTCCAGAAGGTATCCCTGAGATATTATCTCTAGCGCCCAGGGATCCTGAACATCTCTTGCCCAAGCCTGGGCGAAGAGAGAAAGTCTGCCCCCCACTAGATCCGATCCAGGATCGGGGGCCCTCAATTCATGCTGTTTTAGGGGCAGCAGCAGGTTTCCTAGTCTGCTTGCCCTTGTTCCAGGACTGGTTAGGTTTCCAGCCTTGTCTGTAGCGAGCAACAGCTCCTTCCTGTTTTGGTGCAGAGGAAGTTGATGCTGCTCCTGCTTTGAAATTACGAAAGGAACGAAAATTAGACTGTCTAGTCTTGGCTTTGGCTTTGTCCTGAGGCAGGGCATGGCCTTTACCTCCTGTAATGTCAGCGATAATCTCTTTCAACCCGGGCCCGAATAAGGTCTGCCCTTTGAAAGGTATATTAAGCAATTTAGACTTAGAAGTAACATCAGCTGACCAGGATTTTAGCCACAGCGCCCTGCGTGCCTGAATGGCGAATCCTGAATTCTTCGCCGTAAGTTTAGTAAGATGTACTACGGCCTCCGAAATGAATGAATTAGCTAGTTTAAGGACTCTAAGCCTGTCCGTAATGTCGTCCAGAGTAGCTGAACCAATGTTCTCTTCCAGAGACTCAATCCAGAATGCCGCTGCAGCCGTGATCGGCGCAATGCATGCAAGGGGTTGCAATATAAAACCTTGTTGAACAAACATTTTCTTAAGGTAACCCTCTAATTTTTTATCCATTGGATCTGAAAAAGCACAGCTATCCTCCACCGGGATAGTGGTACGCTTAGCTAAGGTAGAAACTGCTCCCTCCACCTTAGGGACCGTTTGCCATAAGTCCCTTGTGGTGGCGTCTATTGGAAACATTTTTCTAAATATCGGAGGGGGTGAGAACGGCACACCGGGTCTATCCCACTCCTTAGTAACAATTTCAGTAAGTCTCTTAGGTATAGGAAAAACCTCAGTACTCGTCGGTACCGCAAAATATTTATCCAACCTACACATTTTCTCTGGTATTGCAACTGTGTTACAATCATTCAGAGCCGCTAACACCTCCCCTAGTAATACACGGAGGTTTTCCAGTTTAAATTTAAAATTTGAAATATCTGAATCCAGTCTGTTTGGATCAGAACCATCACCCACAGAATGAAGCTCTCCGTCCTCATGTTCTGCCACCTGTGACGCAGTGTCTGACATGGCCCTAATATTATCAGCGCACTCTGTTCTCACCCCAGAGTGATCACGCTTACCTCTTAGCTCTGGTAATTTAGCCAAAACCTCAGTCATAACAGTAGCCATATCCTGTAATGTGATTTGTAATGGCCGCCCAGATGTACTCTGCGCTACAATATCACGCACCTCCCTCTGAGCGGGAGATGTAGGTACTGACACGTGAGGCGAGTTAGTCGGCATAACTCTCCCCTCGTTGTTTGGTGAAATTTGTTCAATTTGTACAGATTGACTTTTATTTAAAGTAGCATCAATACAGTTAGTACATAAATTTCTATTGGGCTCCACTTTGGCATTGCAACAAATGACACAGGTATCATCCTCTGAATCAGACATGTTTAACACACTAGCAAATAAACTTGTAACTTGGAAATACAATTCAATTAGAATAATATTAAAACGTACTGTGCCTTTAAGAAGCACAGAAGATCTATGACAGTTGAAAATTAATAAATTGAAACAGTTATAGCCTCAATCCTTGTAAATAACACAACTTTAGCAAAGGTTTAATCCCATTAGCAAAGATAACAAATTCTGAAAGCAGGAAACAAATTACAGAATAAACGTTTTTTATCTCAGTCAAACTATAATTCTCACAGCTCTGCTGAGAGAAATTACCTCCCTCAAAATAAGTTTTGAAGACCCCTGAGCTCTGTAGAGATGAACCGGATCATGCAGGGAATACAATGAGTTGCTGACTGAAATATTTGATGTGTAGAAAAAGCGCCAAAAAACGGCCCCTCCCCCTCACACACAGCAGTGAGGGAGAACAGAAACTGTCAGAAAACAGATTAAGCAACTGCCAAGTGGAAAAATAGTGCCCAAACATTTATTCACTCAGTACCTCAGTAAATGAAAACGATTTTACATTCCAGCAAAAACGTTAAACATAATCTCTAGTTATTAAACAGCTTTATGTATTTCTTACAGTGTAATTCTAGTGAAGTACCATTCCCCAGAATACTGAAGTGTAAAGTATACATACATGACATTATATCGGTATGGCAGGATTTTCTCATCAATTCCATTGTCAGAAAATAAAAACTGCTACATACCTCTATGCAGATTCATCTGCCCGCTGTCCCCTGATCTGAAGTTTACCTCTCCTCAGATGGCCGAGAAACAGCAATATGATCTTAACTACTCCGGCTAAAATCATAACAAAAACTCTGGTAGATTCTTCTTCAAACTCTGCCAGAGAGATAATAACACACTCCGGTGCTATTTTAAAATAACAAACTTTTGATTGAAGATATAAAACTAAGTATAATCACCATAGTCCTCTCACACATCCTATCTAGTCGTTGGGTGCAAGAGAATGACTGGGAGTGACGTAGAGGGGAGGAGCTATATGCAGCTCTGCTGGGTGAATCCTCTTGCACTTCCTGTTGGGGAGGAGTAATATCCCAGAAGTAATGATGACCCGTGGACTGATCACACTTAACAGAAGAAATATAAATAAATACTTATGGACCATAGACATATAAATGCTTGGATCATCTCTAATAATTATTTCTATTTTTATTGCAGACAACCATTGATCATGAGCATCAATCTATGCACTTAGAAAGAGATGGAATGCCTGAATGAAATGAAATGTCATATCATATAAATGTGAAACAAATGTTTATAAAGTTTTAAATACATCTCTTAAAATATAGTGAGATGAAGACATGGAAGTTACTTTGATGTGATATGACTGAGATATAAATTTTCTATTAGGCTAAATGAAATATAAATTATTTTAATATAATGTTAGATATGTGATGTTTCATATCAAAATGATCAGAAAATTCATTAAGATATAACTTATCCAAAACAAATATTATGAATAGTTGTCGCAGTAAATTATGATAAAATTAATAACCATTTCATAGAAATACTGACTTAAGTTGTTTCAAATGTTGCTGTGTCTGTTTGTGCTGCCACCTGGTGTTATGTTGCGAGAACTACAGCCAGAAGGTTCTCTCTGGCTGTTAAAAATGAAATTTCCAAGGGCCAATCCGATTTAGACTTCCCAGATAACCAATGGGAAGGTCAGCTCCCGCAGGGCCACCCACAATTTACCAATGATGGAAAAAACAAATAAAAAGTGAATGCAATGGAGAGAAAGGGACAGATTTTCTGCTGAAGCTAAAACTTGTAACTGGTTCCCGCTGGGTGTGAGATACCACTTTACTTGAGCAAAGCTAATCTACCCTTCTCATTGATTGCGATATACACTTATTGGTGATCTGAGGTAAAATAATTCCTACCAAGGAATATCGGATATCGACTGCTTTTTACTTTGGTAACGTATTCAAGGTTTTGTAAGATAAGTTATATGCATAGTTAATTTGTATTTAATAGATTTAAAGAAGCAGTGTGTTTTTTTTGGGTTTTTTTTCTCAAGTTAGCATTTCACAGCCTATATACATATATTGTTTAAATCTGCGTCTGATTGACCAAGTAACTCATCTATGCAAGTTCTGATATTGTCAGTTAATTTTGTATTAGGATAAATTGCAGTTAAATAGCAGAATATATATATTATCCTATTGTTTTATAAACACTGTTTAGAATTGTATTGCTTGGATGTTAAAGGTTTTTAGTCCCATTGTGTTAAATAAATAAAAGGCTGAATTGTGAAGGTATATTTTTCTGGGTTTTGTAAGAAGGATAGCATATCTTAAGAGTTGGTTTTAACGCATATAAACTTTTATTTAGTTTCCTTTTATTGCAAATATAGTTCAATATGTTCATGGATATTAACTAAATAAAAGAATTCAGGTATTTATATTAATTGTATGGTCTAGTAGATGCATGGTTAATTAGGGTTTCTATTTTATTTTTTTTATATTGTGTTTGTAACCCTGCCATAAACTGATTTATTATTTGGATAGCACTACTAAGATTCTTATAAATATACTGACAAAAGGGTATAAAAGAAGAAAATCTAATGACATGGCCTCCTTGTTCACCTGATCTGAACCCCATTGAGAACCTGTGGTCCATCATCAAATGTGAGATTTACAAGGAGGGAAAACAGTACACCTCTCAGAACAGTGTCTGGGAGGCTGTGGTTGCTGCTGCACGCAATGTTGATGGTGAACAGATCAAAACACTGACAGAATCCATGGATGGCAGGCTTTTGAGTGTCCTTGCAAAGAATGGTGGCTATATTGGTCACTGATTTGTTTTTGTTTTGTTTTTGAATGTCAGAAATATATATTTGTGAATGTTAAGATGTTATATTGGTTTCACTGTTAAAAATAAATAATTGAAATGGGTATATATTTGTTTTTTGTTAAGTTGCCTAATAATTATGCACAGTAATAGTCACCTGCACACACAGATATCCCCCTAAAATAGCTATAACTAAAAAACAAACTAAAAACTACTTCCAAAACTGTTCAGCTTTGATATTAATGAGTTTTTTGGGTTCATTGAGAACATGGTTGTTGTTCAATAATAAAATTAATCCTCAAAAATACAATTTGCCTAATAATTCTGCACTCCCTGTATATATACAGCTCTGCTGTGGTGCTCTTTGCCTCCTCCTGCTGACCAGGAGGCGTAATCCCATAACTAAGGATGAAATCCGTGGACTTGTCATATCTTGTAAAAGAAAGTGATATGGTCACATTCATACAACAAATTAAAATAGTAACTGACAAAAATGGTGTAAGCTACCAAACTGTTATAATTTCTGCATATACTAATAAAAACATTATAATGGAACAATAGCAAAAATATAAATATAAAATACTTCCTAGGATAGGCAGCATTACCAAACATTGTCACCAAAACTACTAAATAAAAACAAAATCTTTCTTGGCAAGAATTTTCTAGAATAAAAACATCAACCAACAAAAAAAGTAGTCATAAAATAGCCTGCTTTTTATAGAAATGGAAAAACAAAAAATAACAATGATAGAACTTTAACGAGCACAAGCTCCTACAATAACATGTAAAGCAACATAAAAGTGCAAAAACAAAATGCTCTAATGTGTTATTTTTTTACTGTACTAGTGCTTGTATATAACCATCTCTATGTGCCCCTGCAAAAGGGGGTTACACACACTAAAATGGGACATGAAACCCAATTTATTTCATGATTCAGATAGCACATGGGATTTTAAATAACTTTCTAACCTAATTCTATTATCAAATGTTCTTAGTTCTCTTGGTATCTTTTGTTGAAAAGCAGGGAAGTACGCTCATGAGCACTATATGGCAGCAGTTTTGAAAGAATGCTATCCATATGCAAGAGCATTAAATGACAGCATTATTTCCTAAAACAAAATGGGGGAGGGGTGCGCTCAAAAACAGAGCAGTGAGTGGGACTAAGTCAAATAGCTAATAACTAATATATATATAAATTCAAAGGCTCATTGGTAACATGTGTGTGGTTAGCCGTGGTTATTTAGCAACCTATATTTTGGGAGGCGATTTGCCGTGATAACTGGCAGATATATTGTGGAAGGTATTATTATTATGTGGGTCCTCAATAGGATAGGATACACATTTAGTGTACAATGGGGTTTGTTACAAATTTGTGTATAATACAATATGTTACAAGATAGCAATGCTTTTATGATGCGATATATATATGGTGGAAAAAAACAACAATATGTGATGTTTAGAAAAAAGACAGGTGCTAATAAAGAGTAAAGGTTTTTACTACAAAAGGATAATAACTCTGTTATACAGATATGTGTGTATATGTAAATACATCCAGGTTAAAAACAAATATTCAATTTGTATTAATATATAAACAAATAAAATATAAACAAATAAAATAAACAAATCAATAAACCTTATCAATTTGAATAAATCAAATAATGCACTGTGTCAGTAAGAATGGTGTCGGTAAAAATAACTTGTCAGCATAGACGAAAAAAGCACTAAGACTGGCTGATATGATAATAGACACTCTTGTCCGTACTATGTCCTTGAAAGGATATTACGATTGTAGTTCAGCATGGAATATAAAAGTTAAAAGTTGTGGCCACAACTATTTGTAAGGGATCCAAAGAGCTCCAAAGAGCTATTTTCCTGTTTATGTAGCTTATGTAGCTTATAGTGTCCCGTAATTAAAATAGAGTATACAAAGTTCTTATGATGCTCACCCCTATCGGACTACCGATATCCCTTACCTCCTCTTCGATTATCGTGGGTTATGGGAAGGCTGTAATTGACCCGGGATGGTGTCTCAGTTCGGCGTGTTGCCGTGTAGCTGTGATGGTTTGTGAGCGTCTCACCTTTGAATTTCCCGGTCAGTCCTTCCTACCCTGACGTATACACAGAGTAGTCACGTGGTCCTCGGAGGTCCAATCGGATAGCCGGGTCGTTGGGGGAGTGGTGCAATAGCGGTTCTATAAGGTTTTCTTGCTGGAGCCAAATTCGGTCACACTAGATTGTCAAAATCTACGCGTTTCAGCGCTGGATATGCGCCTTTATCAAGACTTCCTATTCTTGTGTGTTTTCTGTGGCTCTATTTCTAGTATTCTGGGCGTTAGAAAACTCCTCCCAAGATATCATATGTCAAGCGATTTTTTGGCTTTTTTGTCTATGCTTCTAATATTATTAAGATCAATGATAGTAAAAAACTGATAATATCAGAATAACACATTAGTACACATTTATCACTCTGCTTAAAAAACAACAATGACAGTATTGCACTCAAACAGTATTTACGCTAAGTACTTGTAGTGATTCTAAAATACGGAATTACATGTATTTACTGTCACACAAATTAAAATAAATTAAACAAAATAAAGAAGGTATTTGGTTCAAGTTTATATCTTTAAATAGATGAGGATGTATGTCAAATAATTAATCATGGAATGACACAATGAGTTTATATTTAAAAGGATAGCAATAATTGGGGATCTTATATAGTACAATATGGGTCAATGGATTGTCATCTGTCGAGATGGAGAAATATCTATATTTATTTTATGTTTATTGGAGATTTTACATATGGTACAGAAATGGTAGATTAATAAAGATAATTCTATTGGGATATATTAAGAGATAAATGTAACTATTTCATAATCAATGGGATATCTGTTTTGACTTTATATAAAGGGGTTCAAGTTAAGTTCTGCATTGAGACCATTCGGTGTCAATGTGTTGAATTTGAATATTAGTTCTGCTTCTTTTAATAGTAAAATATTTTCTATATCTCCTCCTCTGTTATTAAAGACTTTTTTGATACCCCAATATTTAAAACCTATTGGTTTCTTATGATGTATTTCTGTAAAATGTTTTGATAGTAAGTGCTTACAGTTACCACGTTTGATATTGAGAGCATTATTTCCTGCCATGTAGTACTCCAGAAACCTACCTAGGTATCTAATTTAAAGTAAAAGTAAACTTAGTGCTTCAGCTCTGCAGATTTACATAATTACTAACAAAACAATAGCACTTTCATTCATGAATTTTTTTTTTTAAGATTCAATAAATACCGTTTTCGCCGCATTTAAATGCATATTTTTTTATTATTCAATTCAGCCCGTTGGTGATGCGGCAATTTACTTCCTGGTCACGTTTTTTCAATCGACCAATTGACTTCCTGGCCGATCGGCGGCCAGAAAGCTACGTCACACCCTGCTCTCAGCCAATGCGCATGCGCCGAGTCTAATATAAAAAAAAAAGATTATCTCTGTCGCGCGTTCACAATTCGCGCATGCGGATACTTGATGCTCGTTTGTTGCCAAGATTGTTAGCATCTTAGACGGCTGCTCCGATTAGGGGATGAGAAAGTTTGCATGCGCATTTGTAGCCGGATCGCTGATTAGCGCATGCGCAATACATCCAAATATCATGAATGAGCTTTTAGCCTACGTATAGAGCGTGTGTGACCGCTCTATACGTAATGAATACAAAATACAGGAAGAGGAGGGTGGGAGGAGCAACAGCGAGAACGGTAGGGAAAGAAAATATAAAAATATAAACTATTATATTGAAGTAAATAAGAAACAAACCAAGCGAAAATGTTATATTAGTGCTATAGATTACAATGATATGTGTCAATGTGGTAAAATTTACTTTCACTTTAAGAATGCAATATAAAGAATTGAGAATAAACTTCTGCCTTCACTAACATAAGCCGCTCTCTTTCAGCCCAGAAAAAGATCATTTACAATAACATTGGCAAAAGTTAAGATATTGGGGTCTTAGGCTATAGAACTTTGAAAATTGCATCTAATGACAGATCAGATAAATAACTGCCATGAGGGGATTAGAGAGGGCACTCCGGTCAGGAACCCAGTGGCCCCGGGCTCCATTAGTTCCTTAAACTTAGATGATGGTAGCCTGGTTTGGGCTCCCCCTTACATACCTCCGCTGATCACGACAGCCAAGCACAGTCCAGTGCAGCTGGGCCCTCTCTAGGCTGCAAAGTAGGGAACTATAAGTCCAAGAATTCCGTGCCGCAAGATGCCTTCTAATGAGGAGCTGCACATGGGGAGTGAGTGCGGGATGAATGTGGGCTCCCAGAGCAGCAGGAACACATGGAGACTGGTAAAGAAGGATAATAATAATAATAAAAATAATAATAATGGGACCCCAGAGCAGCAGCAGCACATGGGGACTGAGGGAGGAAGCGTCATACAGAGGTGGTCTCCTGAGCTGCAAATTGCATCTAAGAACCTCTTTTATCCACTTGAGAATAAGGTAGGCATTTTCTTTATGATAAACTGCTTTGTGATTACTAGTGGTTCTTTACAGGTGCTCCTGAAACTTGTTTAAAATGCCCAGCACTCTAGTGCATCAATGATTCCCATGATCTTTGTTTTAAGCAATTTATAGATTTCAGTTTTATTCTACTTATCCCCATACTTGGCAAGATAGTGTGCCCTTTAAGCTTAACAACCCAGCTATACTTTTTTTTTACAGTGCTTCACAAAAAACTTCTGTTTTAGATATTTAATTTTACAGATTATTACAAATGGCTCGAAAATGTCTGCTTTCACTTAAAAGGATATGAAACCCAAATTCATTTTTCTTTCATGATTTAGATAGAGCATGCGATTTTAAACAACTTTCTAATTTCTTTTATCAATTTTTCTTCATTCTCGTGGTATCTATTTTTGAAAAGCAGGGACGTAAGCTTAGGAGCCGGACCATTTCTGGAGCACTTCATGGCAGCAGTTTTACAAGAATGTTATCCATTTCCACTAGATGGCATCATTATTTCCTGTCATGTAGTGCTCCAGATGCCTACCTAGGTATCCAGACATTCCAACCTAAAAGAACTCATTTCAGGGAGGTGCCCCCCCTCAACCCCCAGGCACAAATTTGATTTTCTCTGGCATTGGTCTTTCCGGGATCTTGTGTTTAATTTGTGGGTGTCAGGGAGCCACTATTTCAGTGTGGGAGACTCCTGGAACTTCTAGGAGAGTTGGGATGTCTGGGTATCTCTTCAACACAGAATATCATGGGAATTAAGCAAATTTGATAATAGAAGTAATTTGGAAAAATATGTAAAATAGTATGCTCTGTCTGAATCACAAAATAATTTTTTGGGTGTTTCCTATCCCTTTAACTTTGCATACATTAAAAAAACAAAATTTATGCTTACCTGATAAATTCCTTTCTCCTGTAGTGTAGTCAGTCCACGGGTCATCCATTACTTATGGGATTATAACTCCTCCCTAACAGGAAGTGCAAGAGGATCACCCAAGCAGAGCTGCTATATAGCTCCTCCCCTCTACGTCATACCCAGTCATTCGACCGAAACCAAACGAGAAAGGAGAAACTATAGGGTGCAGTGGTGACTGGAGTTTAATTTAAAATTTTTAGACCTGCCATAAAAAACAGGGCGGGCCGTGGACTGACTACACTACAGGAGAAAGGAATTTATCAGGTAAGCATAAATTTTGTTTTCTCCTGTTAAGTGTAGTCAGTCCACGGGTCATCCATTACTTATGGGATACCAATACCAAAGCTACAAGTACACGGATGACGGGAGGGACAGGCAGGATCTTTACACGGAAGGAACCACTGCCTGAAGAACCTTTCTCCCAAAAACAGCCTCAGAAGAAGCAAAAGTGTCAAATTTGTAAAATTTGGAAAAAGTGTGAAGTGAAGACCAAGTTGCAGCCTTGCAAATCTGTTCAACAGAGGCCTCATTTTTAAAGGCCCAAGTGGAAGCCACAGCTCTCGAAGAATGAGCTGTAATTCTTTCAGGAGGCTGCTGTCCAGCAGTCTCATAGGCTAAACGTATTATGCTACGAAGCCAGAAAGAGAGAGAGGTAGCAGAAGCTTTTTGACCTCTCCTCTGTCCAGAATAAACGACAAACAGGGAAGAAGTTTGGCGAAAATCTTTAGTTGCCTGTAAATAAAATTTCAGGGCACGGACTACGTCCAGATTGTGTAGAAGTCGTTCCTTCTTTGAAGAAGGGTTAGGGCACAATGATGGAACAACAATCTCTTGATTGATATTCCTGTTAGTGACTACCTTAGGTAAGAACCCAGGTTTAGTACGCAGAACTACCTTGTCTGAATGAAAAATCAGATAAGGAGAATCACAATGTAAGGCCGATAACTCAGAGACTCTTCGAGCCGAGGAAATAGCCATTAAAAACAGAACTTTCCAAGATAACAGCTTGATATCAATGGAATGAAGGGGTTCAAACGGAACACCCTGTAAAACGTTAAGAACTAAGTTTAAGCTCCACGGCGGAGCAACAGTTTTAAACACAGGCTTAATCCTGGCCAAAGCCTGACAAAAAGCCTGAACGTCTGGAACCTCTGACAGACGTTTGTGTAAAAGGATGGACAGAGCTGAGATCTGTCCCTTTAAAGAACTAGCAGATAAACCCTTTTCTAAACCTTCTTGTAGAAAAGACAATATCCTAGGAATCCTAACCTTACTCCATGAGTAACTCTTGGATTCGCACCAATGTAAGTATTTACGCCATATTTTATGGTAAATCTTCCTGGTAACAGGTTTCCTAGCCTGTATTAAGGTATCAATTACTGACTCCGAAAATCCACGCTTTGATAAAATCAAGCGTTCAATCTCCATGCAGTCAGCCTCAGAGAAATTAGATTTTGATGTTTGAAAGGACCCTGAATTAGAAGGTCCTGTCTCAGAGGCAGAGACCAAGGTGGACAGGATGACATGTCCACTAGATCTGCATACCAGGTCCTGCGTGGACACGCAGGCGCTATTAGAATCACCGATGCTCTCTCCTGTTTGATCCTGGCAATCAATCGAGGAAGCATCGGGAAGGGTGGAAACACATAAGCCATCTTGAAGGCCCAAGGTGCTGTCAGAGCATCTATCAGAACCGCTCCCGGGTCCCTGGACCTGGACCCGTAATAAGGAAGCTTGGCGTTCTGGCGAGACGCCATGAGATCCAGATCTGGTTTGCCCCAACGCCGAAGTATTTGGGCAAAGACCTCCGGATGAAGTTCCCACTCCCCCGGATGAAAAGTCTGGCGACTTAGAAAATCCGCCTCCCAGTTCTCCACGCCTGGGATGTGGATCGCTGATAGGTGGCAAAAGTGAGACGCTGCCCAGTGAATTATCTTTGAGACTTCCATCATCGCTAGGGAACTCCTTGTCCCTCCTTGATGGTTGATGTAAGCTACAGTCGTGATGTTGTCCGACTGAAACCTGATGAACCTCAGAGTTGCTAGCTGAGGCCAAGCTAGAAGGGCATTGAAAACTGCTCTTAATTCCAGAATGTTTATGGGAAGGAGACTCTCCTCCTGAGTCCATGATCCCTGAGTCTTCAGGGAATTCCAGACAGCGCCCCAACCTAGCAGGCTGGCATCTGTTGTTACAATCGTCCAATCTGGTCTGCTGAAAGGCATCCCCTTGGACAGATGTGGCCGAGAGAGCCACCATAGAAGAGAATTTCTGGTCTCTTGATCCAGATTCAGCATAGGGGACAAATCTGAGTAATCCCCATTCCACTGACTTAGCATGCAGTGGTCTGAGATGCAGGCGTGCAAAGGGAACTATGTCCATTGCCGCTACCATTAAGCCGATTACCTCCATGCATTGAGCCACTGACGGGTGTGGAATGGAATGAAGGACACGGCAAGCATTTTGGAGTTTTGTTAACCTGTCCTCTGTCAGGTAAATTTTCATTTCTACCGAATCTATAAGAGTCCCTAAGAAGGGAACTCTTGGTGAGTGGCAATAGAGAACTCTTTTCTTCGTTCACCTTCCACCCATGTGACCTTAGAAATGCCAGTACTAACTCTGTATGAGACTTGGCAGCTTGGAAACTTGACGCTTGTATCAGAATGTCGTCTAGGTACGGAGCTACCGATATTCCTCGCGGTCTTAGTACCGCCAGAAGAGAACCCAGAACCTTTGTGAAGATTCTTGGAGCAGTAGCTAACCCGAAGGGAAGAGCTACAAACTGGTAGTGCCTGTCTAGGAAGGCAAACCTTAGGTACCGGTAATGATCTTTGTGAATCGGTATGTGAAGGTAGGCATCCTTTAAATCCACTGTGGTCATGTACTGACCCTTTTGGATCATGGGTAAGATTGTCCGAATAGTTTCCATCTTGAACGATGGAACTCTTAGGAACTTGTTTAGGATCTTTAAATCCAAGATTGGTCTGAAGGTTCCCTCTTTCTTGGGAACCACAAACAGATTTGAGTAAAACCCTTGTCCGTGTTCCGACCGCGGAACCGGGTGGATCACTCCCATTAGTAAAAGAATTTTGTACACAGCGTAGAAACGCCTCTTTCTTTATCTGGTTTGTTGACAACCTTGAAAGATGAAATCTCCCTTTTGGAGGAGAAGCTTTGAAGTCCAGAAGATATCCCTGAGATATGATCTCTAACGCCCAGGGATCCTGGACATCTCTTGCCCAAGCCTGGGCGAAGAGAGAGAGTCTGCCCCCCACTAGATCCGCTTCCGGATTGGGGGCCCTCACTTCATGCTGTCTTAGGGGCAGCAGCAGGTTTTCTGGCCTGCTTGCCCTTGTTCCAGGTCTGGTTAGGTTTCCAGCCCTGTCTGTAGCGAGCAACAGTTCCTTCCTGTTTTGGAGCGGAGGAAGTTGATGCTGCTCCTGCCTTGAAGTTACGAAAGGCACGAAAATTAGACTGTCTAGCCCTTGGTTTGGCTCTGTCTTGAGGCAGGGCATGGCCCTTACCTCCAGTAATGTCAGCGATAATTTCTTTCAAACCGGGCCCGAATAATGTCTGCCCCTTGAAAGGTATGTTAAGCAATTTAGATTTAGAAGTCACATCAGCTGACCAGGATTTAAGCCACAGCGCTCTGCGCGCCTAAATGGCGAATCCGGAGTTCTTAGCCGTAAGTTTAGTTAAATGTACTACGGCATCAGAAATAAATGAATTAGCTAGCTTAAGGACTCTAAGCTTGTCTGTAATCTCATCCAACGTAGCTGAGCTAATGGTCTCTTCCAGAGACTCAAACCAGAATGCCGCCGCAGCCGTGACAGGCGCAATGCATGCAAGGGGTTGCAATATAAAACCTTGTTGAACAAACATTTTCTTAAGGTAACCCTCTAACTTTTTATCCATTGGATCTGAAAAAGCACAGCTATCCTCCACCGGGATAGTGGTACGCTTAGCTAAAGTAGAAACTGCTCCCTCCACCTTAGGGACCGTCTGCCATAAGTCCCGTGTGGTGGCGTCTATTGGAAACATTTTTCTAAATATAGGAGGGGGTGAGAAAGGCACACCGGGTCTATCCCACTCCTTGTTAACAATTTCTGTAAGCATTTTAGGTATAGGAAAAACGTCAGTACACGTCGGTACCGCAAAATATTTTATCCAGCCTACATATTTTCTCTGGGATTGCAACCGTGTTACAATCATTCAGAGCCGCTAATACCTCCCCTAGTAACACACGGAGGTTCTCAAGCTTAAATTTAAAATTTGAAATGTCTGAATCTAGTTTATTTGGATCAGATCCGTCACCCACAGAATGAAGCTCTCCGTCTTCATGTTCTGCAAATTGTGACGCAGTATCAGACATGGCCCTAGTATTATCAGCGCACTCTGTTCTCACCCCAGAGTGGTCGCGTTTACCCCTAAGTTCTGGCAATTTAGATAAAACTTCAGTCATAACATTAGCCATGTCTTGCAAAGTGATTTGTAAGGGCCGCCCTGATGTACTTGGCGCCACAATATCACGCACCTCCTGAGTGGGAGATGCAGGTACTGACACGTGAGGAGAGTTAGTCGGCATAACTTCCCCCTCGTTGTCTGGTGAAATTTTCTTGACATGTACAGATTGGCTTTTACTTAAAGTAGCATCAATGCAATTAGTACACAAATTTCTATTGGGCTCCACATTGACCTTTGAACATATTGCACAAAGAGATTCCTCTGTGTCAGACATGTTTAAACAAACTAGCAATTGACTAGCAAGCTTGGAAAATACTTTTCAAATAAATTTACAAGCAATATAAAAAACGTTACTGTGCCTTTAAGAAGCACACAAAAACTGTCACAGTTGAGATAACAATGAACCGGATTAGTTATATTAACCAAATTTTCACATTAAATGCATTAATTTAGCAAAGGATTGCACCCACTAGCAAATGGATGATTAACCCCTAAATACCAAAAAACGGATAACAAATAAAAATATATACGTTTTTATCACAGTCAAAGCACAGTCTCACAGGTCTGCTGTGAGTGATTACCTCCCTCAAAACTAGTTTTGGAGACCCCTGAGCTCTGTAGAGACGTCCTGGATCATGCAGGGAGAACAAGGAAGACTTGTGACTGAATTTCTACTGCGCAGTAAAGCGCCAAAATAGGCCCCTCCCACTCATAATACAACAGTGGGGAAGCTCAGTAAACTGATTTTATTCAAAACAAACGACAGCCATGTGGAAAAATAATGCCCATAAAATTTTTCACCAAGTACCTCAGAGAGAAAACGATTAACATGCCAGTAAACGTTTTAAATATAAATATATGAAATGTTATTAAAAAAGCCTGTTGCTAGTCGCTTTCACTGCAGAAAGGCTATAAGTTATATGTATACAGTATTTTCTTAGTGAAGTGCCATTCCCCAGAAATACTTCAGTGCCAACATACATACATCTCAGCCTGATACCAGTTGCTACTACTGCATTTAAGGCTGTACTTACATTACATCGGTATTAGCAGTATTTTCTCAGTCAATTCCATTCCTTAGAAAATAATATACTGCAACATACCTCTTTGCAGGTGAACCCTGCCCGCTGTCCCCTGTTCTGAAGTTACCTCGCTCCTCAGAACGGCCGAGAACAGCAAATGGATCTTAGTTACGTCCGCTAAGTTCATACACAACTCAGGTAGATTCTTCTTCTAATGCTGCCTGAGAAAAAACAACACACTCCGGTGCTGTTTAAAATAACAAACTTTTGATTGAAGAAATAAAAACTAAGTTTAATAACCACAGTCCTCTCACACGTCCTATCTATTAGTTAGGTGCAAGAGAATGACTGGGTATGACGTAGAGGGGAGGAGCTATATAGCAGCTCTGCTTGGGTGATCCTCTTGCACTTCCTGTTAGGGAGGAGTTATAATCCCATAAGTAATGGATGACCCATGGACTGACTACACTTAACAGGAGAAATAAGATGTGTAACAATTTTAAACACACAATAAAACTTGCTAAGCTAAACTGAAAAAAGTATGCTACTGTTGTGTCTGTGTGTTTTCTGTATGTGTGTTTCTTTCACTGTGTGTGAGTATTTCTGTGGTTGTCTGTGTATGTATCCACTGTGTTCCTTTTTTTAGGACAGTTTGACCTCACAGCTGAATATTCACAACTTTGAAACTAATGAGACCTTTCTGGAAGTCACCAACCCCCCACTCAACCTTTCAATTAGTGTTTAGGCAGATCAGGGGCCTCCCTTTTTAGCCACTGTATACTATTGCATCATATAAGAACTCCATATAATGTCTTGTAATTCTCCCTTTTTTGACAAAAATATAGTCAACCTTATTACTTGTTAGGTCATTGTAAACAAGAGCTGAATGTCTGTGTGTGTAAATCTGAGTGTATGTGGTTGTGTGTTTCTGTGTGTGTTACCTTTAGAATATTTTCAAGTTTGACTACACTCTACATTTCTAGTAGGGGCCCTGATAAGATGTTAAATGCTAATCCTGCAGCATTAATCATCTGCAGTTTAACAATAGGCTCCAATGGATAGAGGTTTTGCTAAGAAAGAGCACTACTAGTAAAAAAACAAAATGTAATCTAAACAATGAGTGTAAGTGCTGACATCTTGTATATTCTCTCTCGTATCTGTTTTCATCTTGTATTTCATAAAGCCATGCTATCATTTCATGCATCTCTTGTAGCGGTATGAATATTTTTGAAGGCCATTTCAGCTACTAAGTAGTTTTGTCTTCAATAAGATTGACTAACCTAAGGCGAGGGGTCATAATGTGTACTTGATCTGGTACTCCACCTCCCTAAATTGTATCAAGACTGCATCTAGAGTAGCACCTTTTCATTCACAAAAAAAGCCATTCCAAGCTGCGGATATGCAACATGTGCTTTATAATGAAGCAACTGGCAATAACCCAATTCTGTAATTATCTCCTCATTTCTCATATAGCACCTACTTGCATGATTCATGTATTCCATTTATTCAATGTGAGGATCCTGTGTGTATATCTGTGGCATGTGTGAAAGCAAACAATGCAACATATCTTCTAAATCATTGCTGAGATTAGATTTCTTAACCCCTTAAGGACATAGCTTCAGTTTGCTCAATAGTTCTAAGACAAAATAATTCAGTCACAGGTGATAAAGGGGTTAAAGTCATGAAACCCATTTATTTTTCTTTCATGATTCAGCTACAGCATAGAATTGTAATCAACTTACTAATTATATTATCTAACTTGTTTAATTCTATTCTATTATTTAACTTGTTTCGTTCTCATGGAATCCTTTGTTGAAAAGGTAGGAAGGCTCAGGGGTTGCTTATTGGTGGCTGCACAGTATATACATCATGTTATTATCTCACTCATATGCATTGCTGTTTCTTCAACATAGGATACAAAGAAGATGAAGAAAACAGAAGTAAATTGGAAAGTTGTTTAAAACTGAAGGCTCTATCTGAAGCATGAAAGAAAAAAAATTGGGTTTCATGTCCCTTTAACAAATCTCATCTCAGCAATGCTTTAGAAGAGTTTCATGTCCCTTTAATATGAAGATATGACCCTGCTAGTGAAGAGTAAAAAAAAATACAAAGTGGCCAGTAATTTAATAAATTTGTTCATTCCTGATCTACAAGAATATTTTATGGAACCAACCGGTATGTTGAAATAAAAGTCAGAATCAAAATACACCAACATAATCTTTAAAGGAAGTATATTTAAATGTCAATGATGTATGTAATCCTCCATTTCTTCATGTTAACATATGATGATGTTTGTTATAGAATAATCTATTTTATTACATATTATTTCATTCGTTATATCTTAAAGGGACATAATACTCATATGCTAAATCACTTGAAACTGATGCAGTATAACTGTAAAAAGCCGACAGGAAAATATCACCTGAGCATCTCTATGTAAAAAAGGAAGATATTTTACCTCACAACTTCCTCAGCTCAGCGGAGTAAGTTCTGTGTAAAAAGTTATACTCGACTGCTCCCAGCTGCAGGTAAAAAAAAAAAACCCGAAGAAATGAACAGCAGCCAATCAGCATCACTGAGGTCATGAACTCTTTTACTGTGATCTCATGAGATTTCACTTAACTCTCATGAGATTTCATAGTAAACTTCCTTAAACTGAATAGGGAAATAAGATGAGTGTGCACGAAAGCTCACTCCCTTAGCTGTCCCGGGACAGACATACTGATTTGCTGCTTAGAAGTCCTTTACAATGGGATGTGGCTACAGAGGAATTTTTGAGGTAAAATATCTTCCTTTTTTTACATAGAGATGTTCAGGTGATATTTTCTAGTCAGCTTTTTACAGCTATGCTGCAGCACTTTCAAGTGTTTCAAGTGTTTCAACATTTGGGTATTATGGCCCTTTAACGTTTTAAGCTCTTTTGAAATTTAGACACGCAGAATTGTTAGAGCCAAAAAACAGAATTTATGCTTACCTGATAAATTACTTTCTCCAACGGTGTGTCCGGTCCACGGCGTCATCCTTACTTGTGGGAATATCTCTTCCCCAACAGGAAATGGCAAAGAGTCCCAGCAAAAGCTGTCCATATAGTCCCTCCTAGGCTCCGCCCACCCGTCATTCGACCGACGGACAGGAGGAAAAAACAGGAGAAACTATAGGGTGCCGTGGTGACTGTAGTTAGAGAAAATAATTCATCAAACCTGATTAAAAAACCAGGGCGGGCCGTGGACCGGACACACCGTTGGAGAAAGTAATTTATCAGGTAAGCATAAATTCTGTTTTCTCCAACATTGGTGTGTCCGGTCCACGGCGTCATCCTTACTTGTGGGAACCAATACCAAAGCTTTAGGACACGGATGAAGGGAGGGAGCAAATCAGGTTACCTAAACAGAAGGCACCACGGCTTGCAAAACCTTTCTCCCAAAAATAGCCTCCGAAGAAGCAAAAGTATCAAATTTGTAAAATTTGGCAAAAGTGTGCAGTGAAGACCAAGTCGCTGCCTTACATATCTGATCAACAGAAGCCTCGTTCTTGAAGGCCCATGTGGAAGCCACAGCCCTAGTAGAGTGAGCCGTGATTCTTTCAGGAGGCTGCCGTCCGGCAGTCTCGTAAGCCAATCGGATGATGCTTTTAAGCCAAAAGGAAAGAGAGGTAGAAGTCGCTTTTTGACCTCTCCTTTTACCAGAATAGACGACAAACAGAGAAGATGTTTGTCTGAACTCTTTTGTAGCTTCTAAATAGAATTTTAGAGCACGGACTACATCTAAATTGTGTAACAAACGTTCCTTCTTTGAAACTGGATTCGGACACAAAGAAGGTACAACTATCTCCTGGTTAATATTTTTGTTGGAAACAACCTTTGGAAGAAAACCAGGCTTAGTACGCAAAACAACCTTATCTGAATGGAACACCAGATAGGGCGGAGTACACTGCAGAGCAGATAACTCAGAAACTCTTCTAGCAGAAGAAATAGCAACCAAAAAGAGTTTTACCCTTGAAGGGGATATTAAGCAATTTTGTCTTGGAAGATACATCCGCTGACCAAGACTTTAGCCAAAGCGCTCTGCGCGCCACAATTGCAAACCCTGAATTTTTCGCGTGAACTCTGTCCATAACCTCCTCATACGGAGTTTCTCTACTGAGCGACTTTTCTAGTTCCTCGGACCAGAACCACGCTGCTGTAGTGACAGGAACAATGCACGAAATGGGTTGCAGGAGGTAACCTTGCTGTACAAAAATCTTTTTAAGCAAACCCTCCAATTTTTTATCCATAGGATCTTTGAAAGCACAATTATCCTCGATAGGGATAGTAGTACGCTTGTTTAGAGTAGAAACTGCCCCCTCGACCTTAGGGACTGTCTGCCATAAGTCCTTTCTGGGGTCGACCATAGGAAATAATTTCTTAAATATAGGAGGGGGAACAAAAGGTATGCCGGGCTTCTCCCACTCCTTATTCACTATGTCCGCCACCCGCTTGGGTATAGGAAAAGCGTCGGGGTGCACCGGAACCTCTAGGAACTTGTCCATCTTGCATAATTTTTCTGGAATGACCAGGTTGTCACAATCATCCAGAGTAGATAACACCTCCTTAAGCAGTGCGCGGAGATGCTCTAATTTAAATTTAAATGTCACAACATCAGGTTCAGCCTGTTGAGAAATTTTTCCTGAATCTGAAATTTCCCCATCTGACAAAACCTCCCTCATGGCCCCTTCAGATTGGTGTGAGGGTATGACAGAGCAATTATCATCAGCGCCCTCTTGCTCTTCAGTGTTTAAAACAGAGCAATCGAGCTTTCTCTGATATGCAGGCATTTTGGATAAAATATTTGCTATGGAGTTATCCATTACTGCCGTCAATTGTTGCATAGTAATAAGCATTGGCGCACTAGAAGTACTAGGGGCCTCCTGCGTGGGCAAAACTGGTGTGGACACAGAAGGAGATGATGTAGAGCTATGTCTACTCCCTTCATCTGATGAATCATCTTGGGCAACTTTACTATCTGTGGCAGTACTGTCCTTACTTTGTTTGGACGCTATGGCACAATTATCACACAATTTTGAAGGGGGGGACACATTGATCTTCAAACATATAGAACATAGCTTATCTGAAGGTGCAGACATGTTAAACAGGCTTAAACTTGTCAATAAAGTACAAAAACCGTTTTAAAACAAAACCGTTACTGTCTCTTTAAATTTTAAACAGTGCACACTTTATTACTGAATATGTGAAAAAGTAAGAAGGAATTGTTCAAAATTTACCAAATTTTCACCACAATGTCTTAAAGCATTAAAAGTATTGCACACCAATTTTCAGAGCATTAACCCTTAAAATAAAGAAACCGGAGCCTGTTACAGTTTTAACCCCTCTACAGTCCCAGCTACAGCCTTTGCTGCGACTTTACCAAACCCAGGGGGGAATACGATACCAAAAGAAGCCTTCTAGGAACTTTTCCAACCACTTTCAGATCCACACACATGCATCTGCATGTCTTGCTCCCAAAAGTAACTGCGCAGTAATGGCGCGAAAATGAGGCTCAGCCTACAACTGGGAAGACCCTTCCTGACTGGAAAGGTGTCTAACTCAGTGCCTGACGTTAAAAAACGTTCCCCAAGCTTATAAGTGTGAATTTCAAACATAAATATGTATAAAATGCTCAAATAAAGCAATCGATTTTGCCCATAAAAGTGTCTACCAGTTTTACAGCCCATATTAAGCCCTTTATTCTGTTTGAGACTAAGAAAAATGGCTTACCGGTCCCCATGAGGGGAAAATGACAGCCTTCCAGCATTACACAGTCTTGTTAGAAATATGGCTAGTCATACCTTAAGCAGAAAAGTCTGCTAACTGTTTCCCCCAACTGAAGTTACTTCATCTCAACAGTCCTATGTGGAAACAGCAAACGATTTTAGTTACTGCTGCTAAAATCATCTTCCTCTCACAAACAGAACTCTTCATCTTTTTCTGTTTCAGAGTAAATAGTACATACCAGCACTATTTTAAAATAACAAACTCTTGATAGTAGAATAAAAAACTACAACTAAACACCACATACTCTTAACCATCTCCGTGGAGATGTTGCCTGTGCAACGGCAAAGAGAATGACTGGGGTGGGCGGAGCCTAGGAGGGACTATATGGATAGCTTTTGCTGGGACTCTTTGCCATTTCCTGTTGGGGAAGAGATATTCCCACAAGTAAGGATGACGCCGTGGACCGGACAAACCAATGTTGGAGAAAAACATAAACCACATATTAGTCATTAGGTATAGAATGGTCTATTGTGAATTACTAAACACATACTCAAGACCTACATTCATACAATAGCATAAAGTGACTGCTTACTTTCAAACACATTGGCCTGGATATACTGATACAGGTATACCCCGCTCATACAGCGGGTTAGGGACCAGAGCTCCGCTGTAAAGTGAAAACCGCCTTAAAGTGAAACAAGGCAGTTTAAGCTTTCTTTTCACTTGCCAGTGTGTTTAAAAACTTAAAAACATTTTTGAACTAACATATATTAGGTGTACAATAGCGCTAAGTTTAGTTTAACACTCGCACAGCACAGTATTCAATAAATACTGTACCTGTAAAATAGTGACAATCACTGTAGTACAATTTGCCAGAGTATAGCACTGAGACACAGATTGCACTGTAATGCTGTAAACAGAGTGAACTTAGCATAATAAAATGGTGCCAGTCACTTTTCTTGCAATCTCACGAAGATTACAGCACTGTTTTAAAATCCTTGGAGGTTGAACTTCAGCTCCACAAAGCGCTGTATTAGCGAAGCGCTGTAAAGTGAGGTATACCTGTATATGTAGCCCATGTAAGAGTTATTTTGTCACTGGGCAGTTCTGTGCATTCCCACTGCATCAGGAGCCAGAGTACAGTGCATCTTTTTGTTTTCCTTTGACAGAAGCTAACAAAAATCTACACATTCAACAGCAATTCAAAACAAAAAAAATTAGGCATATTGCTCTCCAAAAGTATTAAAATAATTTAAAGTACTCAAGTTAGGAAGACTTGAAGTTTTTTTTTATTCTAACTTAATTTAGAGGGACATTGTGGTATTAAAATTAAATGCTTTAATTAATAAGAGATTGTAATTTTTGCACGACTCTCAGTGGAACTCTATGGGGTAGATTTAACAAGGGCAGAATGGCCCTTGTTCCCCTTGTTTCTAAAGACCGCTGCTTCATAACTTGTCCGCCGCCTCTGAGGCTGCGGTCTTCAATTGACACCCCCCGCGAATCTGAAGGGGACAGCATTACACAAGCAGTTCTGGTGAACTGCTTGTAAAATGAAAAATCCTGACAGCGTATGCTGTCGGCATTCAGCGATGTCTGTCGGATATGATACGCTACAGCGTATCATGTCGGACAGACATTGGTAAATCTACCCCTACGTGTTTACCTACTGCAAACACAGTTCCCTCTAAGGTGTATGTGAGCGCAAGCACCCTATTTTTAGGCAGCATACAACTGTTTGTCAGTTGTACACAGCTTAAGGACCCAGCTGCCCTGTGCAGCAATTGTTTCAGGGGCTGCATGGCTGCAGCACCTGGTCAAATAGCAAAGGGACTTTAAACTGAGAACTACCATTCCCAGAAATTACAACTCCTGAGCAATGTACTTGTGTGCACGCATTTGAAGCACCAAGTTCCCACACTTAAATGGTCATGTGGAAGTCCTTTATTTACAAGCTGTGTTGCTATACCCCTGCAGAGTCCCTGACACTCGTTTCCCCTCTGTCACCTACCTTGAGCAACAGAACACTGAGTCCTCCATATGCTGCTGTTGCTGTAAGGTGTGTGTTGCAGACATAGACTTGCAGTGTCACTAGTGCTAAATTACATGCTCTAACAAATTAGATAATGCAATTGTTTTCACTTGAATGACAGTTTAAAGCAGGATTGCTCACTGTCTAATAATACAATACAATTATCTCCCACTGCTCTATTGGTGAACAGTGACATGTCTCACAAGCATAAAATAAATATATACAGGGGGGGGCGGAGCCGACTACCAAGATGGAAAGTCGCATTTAGGAGAAGCTCCGTGTGATAGTTTACATTGGGACCAGATAAGCATGTAATCCATCGCACTTTTTAGCCCTTATTAGACTGATACCCCTTCATAATCAGCACCGCTGCTGCAGATCGCTGAAAAAAAAAAAAAAAAAAAGGAGTAAGACCCTGTACCGGAGCCACACAGACACCGGAGTTACATCCAGACCACGCCGGAGACGGGCCCACTCATTACCCGCAACAGGTGAAGCTGCAGATCATCAGTGTCCCGCTCCGGACTACAAGTAAGACCTTGTTAAAGGCCACCTTAGCATTTGCACCTTAACTTGCACTAAGACACCGGGTGGGGCCCGAAACTAGATTCACACGCCATCTTAGACTGCAGCAGCTCTCAGTGAAAGCGCACGCAGCGCATACATTTTTGCTCAGGGGTACAGCGTAAGGGCCTTAAAACTTATGGACTTTGCTCATGAAGTAAACACTTACTTGGGACATTCTTGCTAATCGGATAGTAAGTAAGAAAAAGCACTTTTTACGACCCAATCTGCACACGTGGCTTGATACGACACAAATAGTTTTGCACTCTGCCTTCAGATCACTAAATTTGGAGTCGCATTTGAATCTCAATAGGACACAAACCTCATTAAAGGCACAAAAATCGAAGTGATTCAAGTTAGCAATAACCGTATAGACTCGCTGGAAACCTTATCACCCCCACTAGGCCGCAGGCTGCAAACATATAAACAGCACAGATTACGCGCCAAGTTGCACGGCATTACTAGTATCACAGGATGTCTTCAAAGCGGCTCACTAAAGGGGACAAAGCAGCAAAATCCACTTCAGCTGCAAGCACCAAACTGAACACCTATTTTAAAGCTTTAACCACTTCACACTCCGATGCAGAATTAGAAGAAGAGGCAGGAGAAATGTCTACAAATACATCCCCTAAATCAACAACATCAGAGAAAAGTGCCCCATTGACAAGGGCTGATATAGATTCTTTACCAACCAAAGCAGACTTTAATACCCTATTGCATCAAGTTGCAAAGATTGTAAAGGATGGCTTGGCAGAAGTCAGGAAAGATTTAGTAGATATGGGGGAGAGAATTGAATATATAGAAGAGCAAGCAAATGACACCAATAATGTATTAGATGGTCACTCTAGATGCCTCTCGATACAAGACATTGAAATTCAGCAATTAAAGAGCCACCTGGAGGACCTAGACAATAGGGGGAGACGGCAGAACCTGAGAGTTAGAGGAGTACCTGAGAATGTCACACAGGATCTCACCCCACAATACCTGCAAAGACTTTTTCATTTTCTAACAAAAGATAACACTGCACCCCCATACCAGCTAGACAGAGCTCATAGGGCTCTTAGACCCAAACCGGGAGATGCTGACCCCCCACGGGATATAATCATTAAATTTCATCAATACCAAGATAAAGAACTGGTCGCGCAAGCAGCGAGGAAAGCATCTCCCCTCAGCTTCGAAGGTCACACAATACAAATCTATGCAGACCTTAGTCCCATGACGCTGAATAACAGAAAAGAAGCCAGGTACCTCACCGAACACCTGCGAGAACTGGAGATTCCCTATAGGTGGGGATTCCCCTTCTGCTTAAGAGTAAACAAAGGAAACAAAGTTGCCACTTATAAATCCACTGAGGATCTTGAAGAATTCTGCAAATTGATTGACATTCCACTGCCTACCCTACCATCAATACACAAGAAATCCCTTACAGGAACCAACCTAACAGGGGAGACGCAACTTCCACAGCGGCCCCATTGGCAAAAGGTCAACCGGAAAAGAACAAGAAACCAGACCCCACCAATACAGAATAACTCGAAAATGGTGGAGGACACCTGATTAATTAGGTGCAAGACCTAAAAATAAGGACGTTTGTCCAAAATGAGAGCTCACCCTCCATCAGAAGGACTTTAAATTGAGAGTATTAAGACCTAGCCGAGACCACATATACCTATAGCATGTGGAATCCAAGAATCTAATAATAACTGTTTCCCTGTAGAAGCTAGATGAATACTGAGCTAATTCTATAAACCTCACAAGATATGCATGTAACATAGAATTCATTTAATGTTCATTTCCCAATGTGAATGTTGAGATTATTTCAATTTCTATCCACCCCCTACCTAGTTTAATTTAGACACTATTGTGTTTAAAGATCAAGATATGTTATTTGTTGTTGATAGCTTTGTTATGTTATCATTGATTTTTCTTGTTATTGTTGTTCTGTTTTTAAGAAGTCAGCAAACGATTCCTCAGAGATACTATTCCCACATAGGTGTTTCAACTGTTCATGAAGGCATTAGAAATCCTAGCAAGCCCGGATATAGAGAAAGCAGCGGTAAGTCTCGTACTTTTCTGGGGGCGGGGGGGGCTGGCCTACACCACACCACAGTACACGCCAACAAACCAACCGATAAGCAAATCCATTTAGTTCTAGTAGATTATGGCTAATAAACAGTTAGTGTTGCTGTCCCAAAACTGTAGAGGCCTTAACTCTCCCACAAAGAGGTCTATAGCCCTTAACCACTTCCGTAAACTTAAGGGTGACATCATTTTCATCCAAGAAACCCATTTTCTGGGATCTAATGCCCCAAAATTTAAATCAATAGATTACCCTTTAGGTTTCTTTAATGACAACCCAAACAAGAAGATAGCGGGAGTTGGGGTCTTGTTCAATAAGAATGTACCCTTTCAATTATTAGATAAATATGTAGACAGAGAAGGCAGATTCCTTATACTGAGAGGTTCTATATTCGAAACGCCAGTCACATTGGCTTGTGTTTACGCTCCTAATGTGAAACAAGCAAGGTTTATTAGGAGGGTATGTGAAAAACTCCTCGAAATCAAGATGGGAATATTAATAGTGGGTGGTGATCTGAATGTACCCCTAGAACCGAAAATAGATAGCTCAGCTTCTAGTTCAAAGGGACCCCACAATGTCAGCATAAATGTCGCAGACAGCCTTAAATCAGTATCTCTAGTGGATGTATGGAGGCTACAGCATGCACGCTCCAGAGACTTTACCTTTTACTCATTTGCAAAGAAATCATACTCTCGAATAGACTACCTGTTGTTAGAACACAGTCATCTCACCTTAGCAACCCACACAGAAATCACCCCGGCAGCTTGGTCTGACCATGCGACTGTACTCTTAGAGATGGACTGGCCTACAAAACCTCTGAGACACTCATTTTGGAGAATAGATGACTCACAACTCCACGACCCTGTGATAGTAAAGGACATTAGGGAGAAACTGGAAGAATACTTTACTCATAATTCTGACTCAGTAGATACGAAGGGTGTCCTATGGGAAGCTCATAAAGCGGTAATAAGAGGCAATCTTATTAGCCACAGCATTAGATTAAAGAAACTCCATAACCTGACTTACAAAGAACTAGCGGCAGACTTACACAGAGCAGAAAACAATCATAAACAGACCCCTGCTGACGACAGGTCCCTCACTAAATTAACAGAGGCTAGACTAGCATTTAACTCATACCTAACCAAAGTAGCTCATAGGAAGGCATTATTCTTAAACAAGGTGTATTTCCAGGGAGGGAATAGAGCGAAAGCATTATTAGCAAAGGCTCTACATAAAAAGACAGCCAAACACCATATTTTCAACATAAAAGACAGCTATGGAAATAACACCCATAAGAGTCCAGAGATAGCGGAAGTCTTCAGGCGCTTCTATGACAACATCTATAACTTAGATAGGTCCCTGCCTTTCCAAACGCAATAGATATAGACAACTATTTGAGGTCAATAGACCTCCCAAGACTAAGCGAACAACAAAAAATGGTACTAGAGGAACCAATTACAATACAAGAAATCCTTCAGGCTATTAAATCTCTGCCTACAGGAAAGAGCCCTGGGCCAGATGGCCTATCGAATAAATATTACAAAACATTTAGTACGGTACTAGCGCCCCACCTGCTCTCACTGTTCCAAGCCATTGATGAAAGAGAACAATTTCCCACCCTAACAAAAGAAGCGCATATCGCAGTGATACCGAAGCTAGAAAACCTATCAGATACCCCATCTAAATTTAGACCAATATCCCTCCTAAATACGGATTTGAAAATCTACGCGAAAATCCTGGCAACTAGAATCAGCGCCTTCCTCCCATCCTTAATACATACAGATCAGGTTGGTTTTGTCCCTGGCAGAGAAGCCAGGGACAACACCATAAGAGCTTTACAGTTAATAGAATATGCTAAGACACAGGGATTAAGCTCCATATTATTAACGTCTGACGCAGAAAAGGCGTTTGACCGCCTTAACTGGTCTTTTCTATTTGCCACCCTAGAAAAATTTGGCTTTGGAAAATTAATAATAAACAGAATCAGGTCAATGTACTTCAAACCAACAGCAAAGATTAAAGTAAATGGTGTATTGTCTGATTCCTTTCAGATAGGAAATGGGACAAGGCAAGGATGCCCTTTATCTCCCTTACTATTCGTGCTGAGCATTGAGACACTGGCAGCGCGTATAAGACAGAATGAGCAAATTAAAGGGATATCTTTGGGTCCTAACAATTACAAAGTCTCGCTTTACGCGGATGATGTACTGCTATCTCTTACCTCCCCAGACACATCCCTTCCCGCGGTGACAGAGGAGTTTAGGGAATTTGGTAAACTATCGTTCTTCTCAATTAATCACCAAAAGTCTGAGATATTAAACATAAATTTAACGGAAAAGGAGTTAGACTCGCTAATGAGGCACTGTCCCTACCAACTGCAACCCAAGACAATTAAATATCTAGGAATAAACCTAACGCCCAGAAATAAGCTTCTGTTTAGTGCTAACTTTAAATCACTCTATAATAACACACAGTCTGACCTGAAGGATTGGGGGTCGAAGCCCATCTCTTGGTGGGGGAGGATTCAAACATTGAAAATGACAGCTCTCCCCAGAATCTTGTAAATTATGCAAGCACTACCAATACATCTTCCGCACAACTTTCTCAAGCAACTGCAGGCTTTGCTAAATAAATATGTCTGGGGCTCGATAAAACCTCGAGTAGATAGGAATACTCTTTACAAAACTCTAGCGACCGGGGGGGTGGGACTTCCTTGCATAGCGACATATTATAGATCAATAGGAGTACAGAGGGTATTGGATTGGAACAGGAACGAGGCTACAAAGGCTTGGATAACGATAGACTCCCACATACTGAAAACCCCGCAAGTGGGATCCCTGTGCTGGATTCCCAAGTCACATAGACCAGTAGCGACTACCACCTTCAAATTCTACACCTCAGTATTTACGATTTGGGATGAGGTCCTTAGGACTTGCCCTTCCATCTCAACATTGAGATCACCCCTGACCCCAGTGTCCCCGAACGCAGAATTCTTGGGTGGCATGGACTATAGCCTGGTAAACAAAACTCTAGACGAGATTGGATACACGATACCCATACATAAGGTTTTGAACGGACAGAGACTTAAAGACAGACAAGAACTAGGGGACATCCTGAATGGGGCTTTTGCAAGCTGGTTAAAATATGGACAACTGCGACACCTTTTTGACAAATCTGAGCATAAGCCTGACTGGACGAGACCTATGACCCGCTTTGAGACAATATGCACTGCTCAAGGCCCCCTACGACACACATTATCATTAGCAAAATCCATATTACAGGGAGACGGCAGGGTTACACGACCGTCATATACAAACAAATGGCAGCAAGACCTAAATATTGCCCTAGAGGACAAAGAATGGAGCAGGATTTATGCTCTGGTGAAGAAATCATCATCATCCACTAGAATTCTAGAGCTCAATTATAAGTTATTGTCCAGGTGGTACCTGACACCATCACGCCTTAAAAGTATATACCCAAATTCATCCGATCTCTGCTGGAGGGGATGCAGCCTCAGGGGAACTATGTCCCATATGTGGTGGGACTGCCCCGTGGTCAGGCCATTTTGGCAGGAGATAGAACTCTTTTTTAGACAACTATTGGATTACACATTTACACTAACCCCCGTTATTGCACTATTGAATGCCCTCCCCAGAAACATATGCCAACTTAGACAAAAGGTGATCCAGTTCTCCCTGAACTCAGCCAGGTCTTTGATAGCTAGCAAGTGGAAAACCCCTGTAAAGCCTACAGTGCAGGAGTGGTTGAAACATGTAGATGACACTCTACTTCTAGAGGAATACAGTTATTTTAAAACACAAAGAAAGGCCTTATTTCTAGACATCAAATTATACTGGGATCTAACAAAAGCAAGTTTCACACACTCACGGCTGGCCGAGCCCCCAACGCCCCCAGGGTCGAGAAAAGATGATAGACTCAGGGAGGTAATTAATCACCCCAGTAGAAGTACTAATGACAGACTGTAAACTATGATACTAATGAGCACATTGCCATCATATTGACCGCCCAGTCTATATTTATACCAGGATAGATGTATTTCAGAAAGTACTTTTCATACGTTAAGCTAATATGTTTTGTATCGCTAAGTTCAGTAGAGGGACTTATAATAAATTGTAGAATTTGACACTACTGTGCACACTGCCTTCAAAATGCCCACCTAGGCTATGTCTACACCAGGAAAGATGTGTTACGGTTGCCTCCAGGCTGGCTGGAAGTTGGACCGTAGAAAAGGATGCTCCTAGCGCTCACCAAAGAATCATCAGCACCATAGTCAGCAATCCCTGTAGTGATATTAGCTGAAGCTGTCCCCTACAAACATGAGTCAAAGCTGCAAGTTAGAGGGACAGAAAATAGGTCTGATGTGCTGGAGCACACAGCCTGCTTTTATTCAGGTTACATGCAAACAGGACACTCTCAGGGGGAGGCATAAAATCCCCCATCACACATTTGATATTAGATAGAGACACTCCCTTTGACAGGCCACAACATTTACTTCAGCAGATAACATTACACACACTAAAACAATGCAGTCCACCTTATCAATACTAGTCTGATTAGACAATGGAAAAGTTGATCACTAAACCTAATTAGAGCTAATCCCAGCAGACTTGTATTTAGAATAGGTTTCTTGAAGCTGAACAAAATTTAACTCTTAATGGCACACAATGAAACTGAACCAAGTGGGAGAAAGCCAGGGACAAGTCATTTCACAGGTCTGGGGACATAGTCTTAAAGGGGCATTGTTCATTAAAGTCACAATATGTCCCCAGATGGTTCTTAAAGGGCCACACACACCCAACAAAAGTCAATATGTCCTCAGGGGCACAATCTTCCAGGGGCCATAGTCATGTGGAAGGAGGCTGGCAAATAGGCTTCTCCAAAATCCAGGGAAGCAGGGCAATTTTTCATTTAAAGGGCCAGTTACAAACAGCAGTTTGTAACATATCTCCCCTTTTGGAGGGAGACTAACCAGGCACCTGACCTTCTGCCGGTCAGTGCCCAAGTTAGTCTCGCAACCCACCCACAAATAATCGCTAGCAGCAAAGTAGCCCCCCCACAATACGTAGTACTGGCCTGTAAGTTCCAGGTTGCAGGATGAAAGTGCAGCATCCTCGGCCTTCCTGGCGCAGCTGGGCAAATAGCTGATGGTACTTGGGGGGCAGAGGCCAGCGGCACTCTGCCCTGGTGCCAGCGCTTCTGCTGGGGTGAGGGGTTTGCAGGCCAGTCCTGTAACAAGGGGGTCTGTAGGGCAGAGGCCAGCAGCGCTCTGTTCTGATGCCAGCTCTTCTGCTGGGGGAATTGGGGCATAGTCCTGCCCGGTGGCAAAGGGAACGTGGGGGTCAGTGGGGGTTAACATCTCCACTGTTAACCCTGGGCCCAAGTTAGGAGTTAGCTGGGGAGGGGGAGATTGGCTTACCTCCTCCTCCTGATACTCCGGTGGCCGTTGGGAAGGGAGGTCGATGCTCTCCGCTTCCTGTGGAACATGCTGCGGCTGGGGAGAGAGACCGGTTGTCTCCTCTCCCTGGAAGGCACACTCCGGCTGGGGAGGGAGGTCGATGCTCTCCCCTCCCTGTAGCTGGGTCTGTCGCTGGGGATCTGGGCCGCCTGCCCAGCATCCCTGTAGGGCCGGTAGAGAGACTGCGGTCCCATCTCCACCTGCCTGCTGGGGGTCCTCCCAGGACCAGTCTATGAGGCCTGCTGCCTCTGGTATCTCTGGCTGGGGAAGGGGACTGGTTGTCTCTTCCCTCTGCACGGTATACTGCCGCTGGGGAGGGAGGTCGCTGCTCTCCTCTCCCTGTGGAACATGCTGCGGCTGGGGAGAGAGACCAGGTGTCCATACCCTCAAACTCCACAGTTGGCGCTCAAAGGCTCGTGCTGCTTCGTTCTCAGTAGCCAATTCCCGGATGAGGCGACTGACTACCTCCTGCGCAGGGTCTGGACCATATCGGACTAGCCGCCTCTTTACCTCTGGAACGAAATCCGCGCCCTCATAGCGACGGATCAGGTTGAGGTGCTCTTCACAGGGTTCTGACCAGTATCTTGTCAGCTCCATGCTGCTGTAGGTAGGGACGCTGTGCAGTGGCTAGCGTTGCCCTCAATAACTTTCCTACGATACCAGTGCTGTTGTGGTGCTGCTCCTTGCGCTAGGACGCCAATCCCACCGCTGCCGCCAAATGTTACGGTTGCCTCCAGGCTGGCTGGAAGTTGGACCGTAGAAAAGGATGCTCCTAGCGCTCACCAAAGAATCATCAGCACCATAGTCAGCAATCCCTGTAGTGATATTAGCTGAAGCTGTCCCCTACAAACATGAGTCAAAGCTGCAAGTTAGAGGGACAGAAAATAGGTCTGATGTGCTGGAGCACACAGCCTGCTTTTATTCAGGTTACATGCAAACAGGACACTCTCAGGGGGAGGCATAAAATCCCCCATCACACATTTGATATTAGATAGAGACACTCCCTTTGACAGGCCACAACATTTACTTCAGCAGATAACATTACACACACTAAAACAATGCAGTCCACCTTATCAATACTAGTCTGATTAGACAATGGAAAAGTTGATCACTAAACCTAATTAGAGCTAATCCCAGCAGACTTGTATTTAGAATAGGTTTCTTGAAGCTGAACAAAATTTAACTCTTAATGGCACACAATGAAACTGAACCAAGTGGGAGAAAGCCAGGGACAAGTCATTTCACAGGTCTGGGGACATAGTCTTAAAGGGGCATTGTTCATTAAAGTCACAATATGTCCCCAGATGGTTCTTAAAGGGCCACACACACCCAACAAAAGTCAATATGTCCTCAGGGGCACAATCTTCCAGGGGCCATAGTCATGTGGAAGGAGGCTGGCAAATAGGCTTCTCCAAAATCCAGGGAAGCAGGGCAATTTTTCATTTAAAGGGCCAGTTACAAACAGCAGTTTGTAACAAGATGTATCTCAAAAGTAATTGCTATATGTTAAGCTGACATGACTCATGTTATTAAGTTAAATGTTTTAAAGACATGTGATTTTAATCTATGTATTTTTGTGAAAACCAATAAAACTTTTTGAAAAAAAAAAAAAAAAAAAAAATATATACAGAAGAAGCTCTCTCTGTCACGAATACCCCATGATTGAGATGCCAAGGGGTTAATTCTCTTTAGCCTGTGAGCTAAAAAAACATTTGTTTTTCAAGAAGAACTGTGTCCTGTGTTTATGTTGTTTGTTTTTTGTGATAAAACCAGACCCCATTATAAAGTGTTTCAGAGTTCCACTTGAATAAATGTTATCATATAGACATTGGTGCATCCAGGCAGTAAAAGTGTCGGTTTTAGAGACACGGAGCAGTGCTTCTTCACAGAAACTGATAAGGTCAATAAAGGGGCATGGGTATAAGGTAGATATGTGTTTAAAACATGTTATAACATTAGATGAAGGTAAATTTGACAACCATGTCATATTTGGTATCAAACTGATTATCACAATGTAAATAAGAGATTGCCTTTCTGTCTATATGAAAATGGATGTATCTAGCAGAAATTATGATTTATTGATGGTTTTACAAGATAGGGGGCTTCTCAGCCCCTGCAAAGAGGGTTGGGCAAGCAACCTGATCTCACAAAAATTGTATAAAGTTTTGTGCTTTAACATGTAAAATTGTCATTCTTACAAGGGAAGCTGTTACAAAAAACGGAGTAAGGACCCATTGCTTCATGCCATCTCCCTGGCACACAGTTTCCAAAGACTAGTACAGTATGAGGTTTCTATTTTCTTCTTTTTATTTTGAAAAACTGTTTGCTGTGTGTAATTTTATTTGTAACAACTTTTTATTAATAATGCATTGTGCATAATAATTTTTGGCATAATAAATAATTCATTTATTAAGCTTTGGCCTTTGTCTAATATTTGAACCACGTTACTGAAAGAGACTGGAGTATTAGAACTGTATATTTTAGGTTATTTTCTGCTAAATTGTATTCTGAGAGTTAAAGGGACATGAAACCCACATTTTTTCTTTCATGATTTAGAAAGAGAATGCAATTTTAAACATCTTTCTAATTTATTTCTATTGTCTAATTTGTTTTATTCTCTTGATATTCGTTGCTGGAAAGCATATCTAGATATGCTCAGTAGCTGCTGATTGGTTGCTGCACATAGAAGCCTCGTGTGATTGGCTCACCCATGTGCATTGCTTTTTCTTCAAATAAGGATATCTAAAAAATGAAGCAAAATAAATAATAGAAGTAAATTGTAATGTTGTTTAAATTTGTACGTTCTATCTTAATCCTGAAAGAAAGATTTTGGGTTTAGTGGCCCTTTAATGTATAAATCTGGGGTTTCCTTAAGATTTCCCATATCATATAATCTTAAGTGGTGGCAGCTAGATATTATAGTTAGTTTAGTGTGGGTGGCATTAAAGGGGAGTTTGGGGTATTTATTTTACGTTTAGTACAGATTAAAGAGTGTTGTTAACCCTTGCACCCACTGAACTAAATCACAAGCTTGTCTGGCGTGGCTAGATTGTGACATATTAGTGACAGTAGAAGGGGTCTGATAACCCTTTCTGTGCCAAACAAGTGACTGGCGCAGGGTTGGATAACCCTGGTCGTCACACTCTCTATGGAACAATCCCCTGAAACTTGTTAGCTTGTTCTATGGTAATTCACCACCTGGGAGCAGCTTAATAATGCTTTTTACAGAGAAGAACTTTACTGAACTATATCAGTCTGATCCCACCTAACAAGGTCAGTTCAGCCCGAAATAACAGGCAATCTTCCTGTGAACAAGGAACATGGCAACCCCAGAAGATAGTTTCAGCCTTCTTGGGCCTAGTCAGTGAGGTGCAGTCATATTCCTCTAAGCACATTGGCAAGAAGTCCACGTCTGGTTTTCCGCATCACCCTAAGGGAAATTTCCCCAGGGTCATATTACAAATACCTACAGAAAGAGAAGCTCTCTCTCAGGAACGAACCTTAGCTGAATAATTTTTAGTTTGTTCTATGGTGATTCACCACCTGGGAGCAGCTTCTTTTAGCCCAATAAAGCCTTTCACAAAGAAAAACTTTTATGAAGTATATCAGTCTGATCCAGCCTAACAAGGTCAGTCCAGCCCCAGAATACCAGGCAATACAACTCCGAAAAAAGAACATGGTAATCATAGACAATTGTTTTGACCTTCATTGGGCTCATCAGTGAGGTGCAGCCATGATCCTCTAAGTCATTATGCCTGGTATTTCGGACTGGACTAACCTTACTAGGCAGGGTCAGACTGTTGTACTTCGGAGAATTTCTCTTCTGTGAAAAGCACAATTGGGCTAAAAGAGGCTACTTCCAGGTAGCAACTGATCCATAGAACAAGCCACTGAGCTGTTGTTTGTCCCTGGCAGATTGCTTCTCTTTTTGAATGTATTTGTATTATGACCCTGGGGAAAGTCCCCCTAAGGGAGATGAGGGAAACCAGACGTGAACTCCTTGCCAACGTGTGCTTAAACTGTATTTTTTTTACTAAACCTGAGTGGCAGTTGAGTCTTTTAGAAATTGTGCTATAACTAAGATTGTTTGAAGACACCATGCTTTCTACTAGCAGAAGAATGGGTAATGACTTCATGTACATGCCAGCCTCAAGGTGCTGCTTACATGAAATACCCAACAGATTGAAAACTAATAAAAACAAGCACATATTCATAAAAAAACAGATATGGTAGTATGCAGGTACCCCATGTTAGCTTTATGTTTTCTGTAATGGAATACTGTAAAAGTCTTTGGCCAAATGGTATGCCATACCCTCTGTGGCTTATATTACCCAAGAGCTGAACTTTAGGGGAACTACAAGGCTATTTGAAAGTCAACGCCTTGTATTATTTGTATACTTTAACATAAATTACATTCCACTATATAAATTGGATCCACTAGTCCCCCGCCCCCCCCCATATGTGACAACTAATGTGGTTTTCCAGCTTAAACAGTATTCATGCTGCATAATTGCATAATTGTAACTATATACAGTCCAAGTTGAGGCTTGCATCCCACTTTATGATTGGAAGTAGCAAGGTAATGTAGCAACAATTACAGACAATTTACTGTATCATTTATTCATATATCTCCTCCCTTAAAAGGTATTTAACTTATGATCATCATATTTAAGAGATAATTTAATAACCATAAATTCCAGATACCTGTCTACTGTTTGTATGAAAGCAAATAATTTGCAGGAATCCTTAGATTACTATTTTTTCAGCTCATTTGAATTTTCTCCATACAGATTACATCAACATGATACTGACAAATCATATTGCATTCTATTCAACAGAAATGTGGAAAATGAAAAGTTTCACACTATTTAAGTTGGTGAAGCTAAAAAGCAAACCACCACTAAACTCAGCAATAAAGCTGACACCAGTATTAAAGGGACAGTAAACCTCCAAAAATGATTTCATGATTTAGACAGAGACTACAATTTAAAACATTACAATAAACTTCTATTATTTAATTTTCGTCATTCTTCAGATATCCTTTGTTGAAGAAATAGTAATGCACATGGGTGAGCCAGTCACACAAGGCATATTTGTGCAGCCACCGATAAGCAACTACTGAGCCTATTTAGATGTGCTTTTCAGCAAAGGATATCAAGAGAATGAAGCAAATTAGATAATAGAAGTAAATTGGAAACTTGGATAAAAACAGAATTTATGTTTACCTGATAAATTTCTTTCTCCAACGGTGTGTCCGGTCCACGGCGTCATCCTTACTTGTGGGATATTCTCTTCCCCAACAGGAAATGGCAAAGAGCCCAGCAAAGCTGGTCACATGATCCCTCCTAGGCTCCGCCTACCCCAGTCATTCGACCGACGTTAAGGAGGAATAATAGCATAGGAGAAACCATATGGTACCGTGGTGACTGTAGTTAAAGAAAATAAATTATCAGACCTGATTAAAAAACCAGGGCGGGCCGTGGACCGGACACACCGTTGGAGAAAGAAATTTATCAGGTAAACATAAATTCTGTTTTCTCCAACATAGGTGTGTCCGGTCCACGGCGTCATCCTTACTTGTGGGAACCAATACCAAAGCTTTAGGACACGGATGAAGGGAGGGAGCAAATCAGGTCACCTAAATGGAAGGCACCACGGCTTGCAAAACCTTTCTCCCAAAAATAGCCTCAGAAGAAGCAAAAGTATCAAACTTGTAAAATTTGGTAAAAGTGTGCAGTGAAGACCAAGTCGCTGCCCTACATATCTGATCAACAGAAGCCTCGTTCTTGAAGGCCCATGTGGAAGCCACAGCCCTAGTGGAATGAGCTGTGATTCTTTCGGGAGGCTGCCGTCCGGCAGTCTCGTAAGCCAATCTGATGATGCTTTTAATCCAAAAAGAGAGAGAGGTAGAAGTTGCTTTTTGACCTCTCCTTTTACCTGAATAAACAACAAACAAGGAAGATGTTTGTCTAAAATCCCTTGTAGCATCTAAATAGAATTTTAGAGCGCGAACAACATCCAAATTGTGCAACAAGCGTTCCTTCTTTGAAACTGGTTTCGGACACAGAGAAGGTACGATAATCTCCTGGTTAATGTTTTTGTTAGAAACAACTTTTGGAAGAAAACCAGGTTTAGTACGTAAAACCACCTTATCTGCATGGAACACCAGATAAGGAGGAGAACACTGCAGAGCAGATAATTCTGAAACTCTTCTAGCAGAAGAAATTGCAACCAAAAACAAAACTTTCCAAGATAATAACTTAATATCAACGGAATGTAAGGGTTCAAACGGAACCCCCTGAAGAACTGAAAGAACTAAATTGAGACTCCAAGGAGGAGTCAAAGGCTTGTAAACAGGCTTGATTCTAACCAGAGCCTGAACAAAGGCTTGAACATCTGGCACAGCTGCCAGTTTTTTGTGAAGTAACACCGACAAGGCAGAAATCTGTCCCTTCAGGGAACTTGCCGATAATCCTTTTTCCAATCCTTCTTGAAGGAAGGATAGAATCCTAGGAATCTTAACCTTGTCCCAAGGGAATCCTTTAGATTCACACCAACAGATATATTTTTTCCAAATTTTGTGGTAAATCTTTCTAGTTACAGGCTTTCTGGCCTGAACAAGAGTATCGATAACAGAATCTGAGAAACCTCGCTTCGATAAAATCAAGCGTTCAATCTCCAAGCAGTCAGCTGGAGTGAAACCAGATTCGGATGTTCGAACGGACCCTGAACAAGAAGGTCTCGTCTCAAAGGTAGCTTCCAAGGTGGAGCCGATGACATATTCACCAGATCTGCATACCAAGTCCTGCGTGGCCACGCAGGAGCTATCAAGATCACCGACGCCCTCTCCTGATTGATCCTGGCTACCAGCCTGGGGATGAGAGGAAACGGCGGGAACACATAAGCTAGTTTGAAGGTCCAAGGTGCTACTAGTGCATCCACTAGAGCCGCCTTGGGATCCCTGGATCTGGACCCGTAGCAAGGAACTTTGAAGTTCTGACGAGAGGCCATCAGATCCATGTCTGGAATGCCCCATAGTTGAGTGACTTGGGCAAAGATTTCCGGATGGAGTTCCCACTCCCCCGGATGCAATGTCTGACGACTCAGAAAATCCGCTTCCCAATTTTCCACTCCCGGGATGTGGATAGCAGACAGGTGGCAGGAGTGAGACTCCGCCCATAGAATAATCTTGGTCACTTCTTCCATCGCTAGGGAACTCCTTGTTCCCCCCTGATGGTTGATGTACGCAACAGTCGTCATGTTGTCTGATTGAAACCGTATGAACTTGGTCCTCGCTAGGTGAGGCCAAGCCTTGAGAGCATTGAATATCGCTCTCAGTTCCAGAATATTTATCGGTAGAAGAGATTCTTCCCGAGACCAAAGACCCTGAGCTTTCAGGGATCCCCAGACCGCGCCCCAGCCCATCAGACTGGCGTCGGTCGTGACAATGACCCACTCTGGTCTGCGGAATGTCATCCCTCGTGACAGGTTGTCCAGGGACAGCCACCAACGGAGTGAGTCTCTGGTCCTCTGATTTACTTGTATCTTTGGAGACAAGTCTGTATAGTCCCCATTCCACTGACTGAGCATGCACAGTTGTAATGGTCTTAGATGAATGCGCGCAAAAGGAACTATGTCCATTGCCGCTACCATCAACCCGATCACTTCCATGCACTGAGCTACGGAAGGAAGAGGAACGGAATGAAGAATTCGACAAGAGTCCAGAAGTTTTGTCTTTCTGGCCTCTGTTAGAAAAATCCTCATTTCTGAGGAGTCTATAATTGTTCCCAAGAAGGGAACCCTTGTTGACGGGGATAGAGAACTCTTTTCCACGTTCACTTTCCAGCCGTGAGATCTGAGAAAGGCCAGGACAATGTCCGTGTGAGCCTTTGCTCGAGGGAGGGACGACGCTTGAATCAGAATGTCGTCCAGGTAAGGTACTACTGCAATGCCCCTTGGTCTTAGCACCGCTAGAAGGGACCCTAGTACCTTTGTGAAAATCCTTGGAGCAGTGGCTAATCCGAAAGGAAGCGCCACGAACTGGTAATGTTTGTCCAGGAATGCAAACCTTAGGAACCGATGATGTTCCTTGTGGATAGGAATATGTAGATACGCATCCTTTAAATCCACCGTGGTCATGAATTGACCTTCCTGGATGGAAGGAAGGATAGTTCGAATGGTTTCCATCTTGAACGATGGGACCTTGAGAAATTTGTTTAAGATCTTGAGATCTAGGATTGGTCTGAACGTTCCCTCTTTTTTGGGAACTATGAACAGATTGGAGTAGAACCCCATCCCTTGTTCTCTCAATGGAACAGGATGAATCACTCCCATTTTTAACAGGTCTTCTACACAATGTAAGAACGCCTGTCTTTTTATGTGGTCTGAAGACAACTGAGACCTGTGGAACCTCCCCCTTGGGGGAAGTCCCTTGAATTCCAGAAGATAACCCTGGGAGACTATTTCTAGCGCCCAAGGATCCAGAACATCTCTTGCCCAAGCCTGAGCGAAGAGAGAGAGTCTGCCCCCCACCAGATCCGGTCCCGGATCGGGGGCCAATATTTCATGCTGTCTTGGTAGCAGTGGCAGGTTTCTTGGCCTGCTTTCCCTTGTTCCAGCCTTGCATTGGTCTCCAAGCTGGCTTGGCCTGAGAAGTATTACCCTCTTGCTTAGAGGACGTAGCACCTTGGGCTGGTCCGTTTTTACGAAAGGGACGAAAATTAGGTCTATTTTTTGCCTTGAAAGGCCGATCCTGAGGAAGGGCATGGCCCTTACCCCCAGTGATATCAGAGATAATCTCTTTCAAGTCAGGACCAAACAGCGTTTTCCCCTTGAAAGGAATGTTTAGTAGCTTGTTCTTGGAAGACGCATCAGCCGACCAAGATTTCAACCAAAGCGCTCTGCGCGCCACAATAGCAAACCCAGAATTCTTAGCCGCTAACTTAGCCAATTGCAAAGAGGCGTCTAGAGTGAAAGAATTAGCCAATTTGAGAGCATTGACTCTGTCCATAATCTCCTCATAAGGAGGAGAGTCACTATCGAGCACCTTAATCAGTTCATCAAACCAGAAATATGCGGCTGTAGTGACAGGGACAATGCATGAAATGGGTTGTAGAAGGTAACCCTGCTGAACAAACATCTTTTTAAGCAAACCTTCTAATTTTTTATCCATAGGATCTTTGAAAGCACAACTATCCTCTATGGGAATAGTGGTGCGTTTGTTTAAAGTAGAAACCGCTCCCTCGACCTTGGGGACTGACTGCCATAAGTCCTTTCTGGGGTCGACCATAGGAAACAATTTTTTAAATATGGGGGGAGGGACGAAAGGAATACCGGGCCTTTCCCATTCTTTATTAACAATGTCCGCCACCCGCTTGGGTATAGGAAAAGCTTCTGGGAGCCCCGGCACCTCTAGGAACTTGTCCATTTTACATAGTTTCTCTGGGATGACCAAATTTTCACAATCATCCAGAGTGGATAATACCTCCTTAAGCAAAATGCGGAGATGTTCCAATTTAAATTTAAAAGTAATCACATCAGATTCAGCCTGCTGAGAAATGTTCCCTAAATCAGTAATTTCTCCCTCAGACAAAACCTCCCTGGCCCCCTCAGATTGGGTTAGGGGCCCTTCAGAGATATTAATATCAGCGTCGTCATGCTCTTCAGTAACTAAAACAGAGCATCCACGCTTACGCTGACAAGGGTTCATTTTGGCTAAAATGTTTTTGACAGAATTATCCATTACAGCCGTTAATTGTTGCATAGTAAGGAGTATTGGCGCGCTAGATGTACTAGGGGCCTCCTGAGTGGGCAAGACTCGTGTAGACGAAGGAGGGAATGATGCAGTACCATGCTTACTCCCCTCACTTGAGGAATCATCTTGGGCATCATTGTCATTATCACATAAATCACATTTATTTAAATGAATAGGAATTCTGGCTTCCCCACATTCAGAACACAGTCTATCTGGTAGTTCAGACATGTTAAACAGGCATAAACTTGATAAGAAAGTACAAAAAACGTTTTGAAATAAAACCGTTACTGTCACTTTAAATTTTAAACTGAACACACTTTATTACTGCAATTGCGAAAAAACATGAAGGAATTGTTCAAAATTCACCAAACTTTCACCACAGTGTCTTAAAGCCTTGAAAATATTGCACACCAATTTTGGAAGCTTTAACCCTTAAAATAACGGAACCGGAGCCGTTTTAAGCTTTAACCCCTTTACAGTCCCTGGTATCTGCTTTGCTGAGACCCAACCAAACCCAAAGGGGAATACGATACCAAATGACGCCTACAGAAGTCTTTTATAAGTATCAGAGCTCCTCTCACATGCGACTGCATGCCATGCCTCTCAAAAACAAGTGCGCAACACCGGCGCGAAAATGAGACTCTGCCTATGCTTTGGGAAAGCCCCTAAAGAATAAGGTGTCTAAAACAGTGCCTGCCGATATTATTATATCAAAATACCCAGAATAAATGATTCCTCAAGGCTAAATAAGTGTTAATATCAATCGATTTAGCCCAAAAAAGGTCTACAGTCTAAATAAGCCCTTGTGAAGCCCTTATTTACAATCGTAATAAACATGGCTTACCGGATCCCATAGGGAAAATGACAGCTTCCACCATTACATCGTCTTGTTAGAATGTGTCATACCTCAAGCAGCAAAGGACTGCAAACTGTTCCCCCAACTGAAGTTAATTGCTCTCAACAGTCCTGTGTGGAACAGCCATGGATTTTAGTTACGGTTGCTAAAATCATTTTCCTCATACAAACAGAATTCTTCATCTCTTTTCTGTTTCTGAGTAAATAGTACGTACCAGCACTATTTGAAAATAACAAACTCTTGATTGAATAATGAAAAACTACAGTTAAACACTAAAAAACTCTAAGCCATCTCCGTGGAGATGTTGCCTGTACAACGGCAAAGAGAATGACTGGGGTAGGCGGAGCCTAGGAGGGATCATGTGACCAGCTTTGCTGGGCTCTTTGCCATTTCCTGTTGGGGAAGAGAATATCCCACAAGTAAGGATGACGCCGTGGACCGGACACACCTATGTTGGAGAAATTGCATTCTCTTTATAAATCATGATAGAAAAAAGTTGGGTTTCATTTCCCTTTAAGGGCAAATGTTTATTACTAGCAGTATATATATATATATATATATATATATATATATATATATAAATTATATGAGTTGATCCATATCTGGGAGGTATTCTAACTAGGGATAAGGTGGTGAGACATCAGTGCTATTTCTGTTAAACCTAAAAGTTGTAGAAGAAAAGGAAGAAGACGGTTTGCTCCAAATAAAAGTTCTATATATTCTGTTAAACCTAAAGGTTGTAGAAGAAAAGGAAGAAGACGGTTTGCTCCAAATAAAAGTTCTATATATTATTGCAAATTAAAATTCCAGGAGGAAAAAATGGTGAGATGAGCGTAGCACCACAGGCTTTCGCGTTTCGGCTGGACGCCGTAATCATAGCCAAACCTAAAGGTTGAACATATTTCTAAATGGAAATTATAGTGTTCTTACTATAGATCATGAGCATTTGTTAGGTATGATGTAAAATGATAAATAATTATTTTAATCTACGATCAGTCAAAGTTACCTTTTAGATTATATGAATAAGTAATTGTTGCACCAATAATAAGTGAAATTTCCTTCTATCTCTGGTTATGTCACATAACTCACAATATAGATAAATACTGCATCTTCCATCCCTTAGAATACTTTTTGAGTGTTGATCTTCTGGTACTATATCTCTGGGTGCAGTAAACAACTGTAATTTTAAAGCTTTTTTTTTTACAGAAAAGCCCACTGTAGGCAATTTGCTTCTTTTGGGCAAACACAACAAACTACAACAGCAAAAATCTATCTGCCTGGTTGAAGCTTGAGCATCAAACAAAACAATATAGTTATGACAAATACCCAACTGCTGTTTAAAGAGAGTAAAAGGATTTCACATGCTGTCCTGTACAAATACAGATGAAGCAGACAGGAGAACCAGTGAAGCACATTTTATGGGGACAAACTATTCAGGTAAAGGAACTGATTGATCTCACTGGATTACCGTGTATGCAGCAGTGCAACAAAATAGTTAACAGCAACATTAAGCACCCCAATAAATAAAAAATAAGTGTTCTTTTTATTTCTCTTTCCTTTTGTCTCCTTCTACGTATTGTGTTGATTCTGCTGTGGACTTAAAATATAAGCAAACAGTATTAACCCCTTAATGACCACAGCACTTTCCATTTTCTGACCATTTGGGACCAAGGCTATTTTTACATTTCTGCGGTGTTTGTGTTTAGCTGTAATTTTACTCTTACTCATTTACTGTACCCACACATATTATATACCGTTTTCTCGCCATTAAATGGACTTTCTAAAGATACCATTATTTTCATCATATCTTATAATTTACTATAAAAAAAATATAAAATATGAGGAAAAAATGGAAAAAAACACACTTTCTCCTGTTAAGTGTGATCAGTCCACGGGTCATCATTACTTCTGGGATATTACTCCTCCCCAACAGGAAGTGCAAGAGGATTCACCCAGCAGAGCTGCCATATAGCTCCTCCCCTCTACGTCACCTCCAGTCATTCTCTTGCACCCAACGACTAGATAGGATGTGTGAGAGGAATATGGTGATTATATTTAGTTTTATATCTTCAATCAAGAGTTTGTTATTTTATAATAGCACCGGAGTGTGTTATTCCTTCTCTGGTAGAATTTGAAGAAGAATCTACCTGAGTTTTTACTATGATTTTAGCCGGCGTAGTTAAGATCATATTGCTGTTTCTCGGCCATCTGAGGAGAGGTAAACTTCAGATCAGGGGACAGCGGGCAGATTAATCTGCAAAGAGGTATGTAGCAGCTTATTATTTTCTGACAATGGAATTGATGAGAAAATTCTGCCATACCGATATAATGTAAAGTCAGCCTTAAATGCAGTAGCAGCAACTGGTATCAGGCTGTCATGTATGTATATTTTACACTTCAGTATTCTGGGGAATGGCACTTCACTGGAATTATACTGTGTGCATAAGACTTTAGCCTAATTTGCAGGGACTAGCAACAGGCTTTTTAATAACAATTAATTTATGTTAAACGTTTTTTGCTGGCATGTAAAATCGTTTCATTTTCTGAGGTACTGGGTGAATAAAATGTTTTGGGCACTATTTTTTCCACTTGGCAGTTGTTTTGTTTAATTTATGACAGTTTACTGATCTCTCTCACTGTTGTGTGTGAGGGGGAGGGGCCTTTTTTGGCGCTTTTGCTACGCATCAAAAAATTCAGTCAGAAGCTCATTGTATTTCCTGCATGATCCGGTTCATCTCTACAGAACTCAGGGGTCTTCAAAACTTGTTTTGAGGGAGGTAATCACTCACAGCAGAGCTGTGAGATTGTAGTTGACTGTGATAAAAAACGTTTATTTCTGTAACTTTTTTTTCTGCTATCAGGGTTAGTTATCCTTTGCTAATGGGAACAAGCCTTTGCTAAAATTGTGTTTTTTACAAAGATTTGATGCTATAACCTTTCAGTTTATTAACTTTCAACTGTCATAACTCTTTCTGTGCTTCTTATAGGCACAGTACGTTTTCATATTATAGTAAATTACTTGAAAAGTATTTCCAAGTTGCTAGTTTATTTGCTAGTGTGTTAAACATGTCTGATTCAGAGGAAGACATCTGTGCTATATGTGCTAATGCCAAAGTGGAGCCCAATAGAAATTTATGTACTAACTGCATTGATGCTACTTTAAATAAAAGTCAATCTGTACAAATTGAACACATTTCACCAAACAACGAGGGGAGAGTTATGCCGACTAACTCGCCTCACGTGTCAGTACCTGCATCTCCCGCTCGGGAGGTGCGTGATATTGTGGCGCCGAGTACATCTGGGCGGCCATTACAAATCACATTACAGGATATGGCTACTGTTATGACTGAAGTTTTGGCTAAATTACCAGAACTAAGAGGTAAGCGTGATCACTCTGGGGTGAGAACAGAGTGCGCTGATAATGTTAGGGCCATGTCAGATACTGCGTCACAACTTGCAGAACATGAGGACGGAGAGCTTCATTCTGCGGCTGACGGTTCTGATCCAAACAGATTGGATTCAGATATTTCAAATTTTAAATTTAAGCTGGAAAACCTCCGTGTATTACTAGGGGAGGTGTTAGCGGCTCTGAATGATTGTAACACAGTTGCAATACCAGAAAAAATGTGTAGGTTGGATAAATATTTTGCGGTACCGTCGAGTACTGACGTTTTTCCTATACCTAAGAGACTTACTGAAATTGTTACTAAGGAGTGGGATAGACCCGGTGTGCCGTTCTCACCCCCTCCGATATTTAGAAAGATGTTTCCAATAGACACCACCACACTGGACTTATGGCAAACGGTCCCTAAGGTGGAGGGAGCAGTTTCTACTTTAGCTAAGCGTACCACTATCCCGGTGGAGGATAGCTGTGCCTTTTCAGATCCAATGGATAAAAAGTTAGAGGGTTACCTTAAGAAAATGTTTGTTCAAAAAGGTTTTATATTGCAACCCCTTGCATGCATTGCGCCTGTCACGGCTGCAGCAGCATTTTGGTTTGAGTCTCTGGAAGAGACACTTGAATTAGCTCCATTAGATGAGATTACACACAAGCTTAAAGCTCTTAAGTTAGCTAACTCATTTATTTCAGATGCCGTAGTACATTTAACTAAGCTTACGGCTAAGAATTCCGGATTCGCCATTCAGGCGCGCAGAGCACTGTGGCTAAAATCCTGGTCAGCTGACGTTACTTCTAAGTCTAAATTACTTAATATACCTTTCAAAGGGCAGACCTTATTCGGGCCCGGATTGAAAGAAATTATCGCTGACATTACAGGAGGTAAAGGCCATGCCCTGCCTCAAGACAGAGCCAAACCTAAGGCTAGACAGTCTAATTTTCGTTCCTTTCGGAATTTCAAAGCAGGAGCAGCATCAACTTCCTCTGCTCCAAAACAAGAAGGATCTGTTGCTCGCTACAGACAAGGCTGGAGACCTAACCAGTCCTGGAACAAGGGCAAGCAGGCCAGGAAACCTGCTGCTGCCCCTAAAACAGCATGAATTGAGGGCCCCCGATCCGGGAACGGATCTAGTGGGGGGCAGACTTTCTCTCTTCGCCCAGGCTTGGGCAAGAGATGTCCAGGATCCCTGGGCGCTAGAGATAATATCTCAGGGATACCTTCTGGACTTCAAATACTCTCCCCCAAGAGAGAGATTTCATCTGTCAAGGTTGTCAACAAACCAAATAAAGAAAGAGGCGTTTCTACGCTGCGTACAAGAGCTTTTATTAATGGGAGTAATCCATCCAGTTCCACGGTCGGAACAGGGACAAGGGTTTTACTCAAATCTGTTTGTGGTTCCCAAAAAAGAGGGAACTTTCAGGCCAATCCTGGATTTAAAGATCCTAAACAAATTCCTAAGAGTTCCATCGTTCAAAATGGAGACTATTCAGACAATTTTACCCATGATCCAAAAGGGTCAGTACATGACCACAGTGGATTTAAAAGATGCTTACCTTCACATACCGATCCACAAAGATCATTACCGGTATCTAAGGTTTGCCTTTCTAGACAGGCATTACCAGTTTGTAGCTCTTCCATTCGGATTGGCTACGGCTCCAAGAATCTTCACAAAGGGACCATCAGGGAGGGACAAGAAGCTCCCTAGCAATGATGGAAGTATAATTCGCTCGGCAGAGTCTCACTCTTGCCACCTGTCAGCAATCCACATCCCGGGAGTGGAGAACTGGGAGGCGGATTTTTTAAGTCGTCAGACTTTTCATCCGGGGGAGTGGGAACTTCATCCGGAGGTCTTTGCCCAAATACTTCGACTTTGGGGCAAACCAGAGATAGATCTCATGGCGTCTCGACAGAACGCCAAGCTTCCTTGTTACGGGTCCAGATCCAGGGATCCGGGAGCGGTCCTGATAGATGCCTTGACAGCACCTTGGACCTTCAGGATGGCTTATGTGTTTCCACCCTTCCCGATGCTTCCTCGATTGATTGCCAGAATCAAACAGGAGAGAGCATCAGTGATTCTAATAGCGCCTGCATGGCCACGCAGGACTTGGTATGCAGATCTGGTGGACATGTCATCCTGTCCACCTTGGTCTCTACCTCTGAAACAGGACCTTCTGATACAGGGTCCTTTCAAACATCAAAATCTAACTTCTCTGAAGCTGACTGCTTGGAAATTGAACGCTTGATTTTATCAAAACGTGGTTTTTCTGAGTCAGTTATTGATACCTTAATACAGGCTAGGAAGCCTGTTACCAGAAAGATTTACCATAAAATATGGCGTAAATACCTATATTGGTGCGAATCCAAAGGTTACTCTTGGAGTAAGGTTAGGATTCCTAGGATATTGTCTTTTCTACAAGAAGGTTTAGAAAAGGGTTTATCCGCTAGTTCCTTAAAGGGACAGATCTCAGCTCTGTCCATTCTGTTGCACAAACGTCTGTCAGAAGTTCCAGACGTTCAGGATTAAGCCTGTGTTTAAGACTGTTGCTCCGCCATGGAGTTTAAACCTTGTTCTTAACGTTTTACAGGGCGTTCCATTTGAACCCCTTCATTCCATTGATATAAAGTTGTTATCTTGGAAAGTTCTATTTTTAATGGCTATTTCCTCGGCTCGAAGAGTCTCTGAGTTATCAGCCTTACATTGTGATTCTCCTTATTTGATTTTTCACTCGGATAAGGTAGTTCTGTGTACTAAACCTGGGTTCTTACCTAAGGTAGTCACTAACAGGAATATCAATCAAGAGATTGTTGTTCCATCCTTGTGTCCAAATCCTTCTTCAAGGAAGGAACGACTTCTGCACAATCTGGATGTAGTTCGTGCCCTAAAATTTTATTTACAGGCAACTAAAGATTTTCGACAAACGTCTTCCCTGTTTGTCGTTTACTCTGGTCAGAGGAGAGGTCAAAAAGCTTCTGCTACCTCTCTCTCTTTTTGGCTTCGTAGCATAATACGTTTAGCTTATGAGACTGCTGGACAGCAGCCTCCTGAAAGAATTACAGCTCATTCCACTAGAGCTGTGGCTTCCACTTGGGCCTTTAAGAATGAGGCCTCTGTTGAACAGATTTGCAAGGCTGCAACTTGGTCTTCACTTCATACTTTTTCCAAATTTTACAAATTTGACACTTTTGCTTCTTCGGAGGCTATTTTTGGGAGAAAGGTTCTTCAGGCAGTGGTTCCTTCTGTATAAAGAGCCTGCCTGTCCCTCCCGTCATCCGTGTACTTTTGCTTTGGTATTGGTATCCCAGAAGTAATGATGACCCGTGGACTGATCACACTTAACAGGAGAAAACATAATTTATGCTTACCTGATAAATTCCTTTCTCCTGTAGTGTGATCAGTCCACGGCCCGCCCTGTTTTTTACGGCAGGTAAATATTTTTTAAATTATACTCCAGTCACCACTACACCCTTTGGCTTCTCCTTTCTCGTTGGTCCTTGGTCGAATGACTGGAGGTGACGTAGAGGGGAGGAGCTATATGGCAGCTCTGCTGGGTGAATCCTCTTGCACTTCCTGTTGGGGAGGAGTAATATCCCAGAAGTAATGATGACCCGTGGACTGATCACACTACAGGAGAAAGGAATTTATCAGGTAAGCATAAATTATGTTTTTTCTAACTTTGACCCCCAAAATCTGTTACACATCTACAACCATCAAAAAACACCCATGCTAAATAGTTTCCAAATTTTGTCCTGAGTTTAGAAATACCCAATGTTTACATGTTCTTTGCTTTTTTTGCAAGTTATAGGGCAATAAAACATAATTTATGTAAGAACTTACCTGATAAATTCATTTCTTTCATATTAGCAAGAGTCCATAAGCTAGTGACGTATGGGATATACATTCCTACCAGGAGGGGCAAAGTTTCCCAAACCTCAAAATGCCTATAAATACACCCCTCACCACACCCACAAATCAGTTTAACGCATAGCCAAGAAGTGGGGTGATAAGAAAAAAGTGCGAAAGCATAAAAAATAAGGAATTGGAATAATTGTGCTTTATACAAAAAAAATCATAACCACCACAAAAAGGGTGGGCCTCATGGACTCTTGCTAATATGAAAGAAATGAATTTATCAGGTAACTTCTTACATAAATTATGTTTTCTTTCATGTAATTAGCAAGAGTCCATGAGCTAGTGACGTATGGGATAATGACTACCCAAGATGTGGATCTTCGACGCAAGAGTCACTAGAGAGGGAGGAATAAAATAAAGACAGCCAATTCCGCTGAATAAAATCCACACCCAAAATAAAGTTTAAATCTTATAATGAAAAAAACTGAAATATTATAAGCAGAAGAATCAAACTGAAACAGCTGCCTGAAGTACTTTTCTACCAAAAACTGCTTCAGAAGAAGAAAACACATCAAAATGGTAGAATTTAGAAAAAGTATGCAAAGAAGACCAAGTTGCTGCTTTGCAAATCTGATCAACCGATGCTTCATTCCTAAATGCCCAGGAAGTAGAAACTGACCTAGTAGAATGAGCTGTAATCCTTTGAGGCGGAGTTTTACCCGACTCGACATAAGCATGATGAATTAAAGATTTCAACCAAGATGCCAAAGAAATGGCAGAGGCCTTCTGACCTTTCCTAGAACCGGAAAAGATAACAAATAGACTAGAAGTCTTTCGGAAATTCTTAGTAGCTTCAACATAATCTAACTACATCCAAAGAATGCAATGATCTCTCCTTAGAATTCTTAGGATTAGGACATAATGAAGGAACCACAATTTCTCTACTAATGTTGTTAGAATTCACAACCTTAGGTAAAAATTTAAAAGAAGTTCGCAACACCGCCTTATCCTGATGAAAAATCAGAAAAGGAGACTAACAAGAAAGAGCAGATAATTCAGAAACTCTTCTGGCAGAAGAGATGGCCAAAAGAAACAACATTTCCAAGAAAGTAATTTAATGTCCAATGAATGCATAGGTTCAAACGGAGGAGCTTGAAGAGCCCCCAGAACCAAATTCAAACTCCAAGGAGGAGAAATTGACTTAATGACAGGTTTTATACGAACCAAAGCTTGTACAAAACAATGAATATCAGGAAGATTAGCAATCTTTCTGTGAAAAAGAACAGAAAGAGCAGAGATTTGTCCTTTCAAGGAACTTGCAGACAAACCTTTATCCCAACCATCCTGAAGAAACTGTAAAATTCTCGGAATTCTAAAAGAATGCCAGGAAAAATGATGAGAAAGACACCAAGAAATGTAAGTCTTCCAGACTCTATAATATATCTTCCTAGATACAGATTTACGAGCCTGTAACATAGTATTAATCACAGAGTCAGAGAAACCTCTTTGACTAAGAATCAAGCGTTCAATCTCCATACCTTTAAATTTAAGGATTTGAGATCCTGATGGAAAAAAGGACCTTGCGACAGAAGGTCTGGTCTTAACGGAAGAGTCCACGGTTGACAAGAGGCCATCCGGACAAGATCCGCATACCAAAACCTGTGAGGCCATGCTGGAGCCACCAGCAGAACAAACGAGCATTCCTTCAGAATCTTGGAGATTACTCTTGGAAGAAGAACTAGAGGCGGAAAGATATAGGCAGGATGATACTTCCAAGGAAGTGACAATGCATCCACTGCTTCCGCTTGAGGATCCCTGGATCTGGACAGATACCTGGGAAGTTTCTTGTTTAGATGAGAAGCCATCAGATCTATTTCTGGAAGTCCCCACATTTGAACAATCTGAAGAAATACCTCTGGGTGAAGAGACCATTCGCCCGGATGTAACGTTTGGCGACTGAGATAATCCGCTTCCCAATTGTCTATACCTGGGATATGAACCGCAGAAACTAGACAGGAGCTGGATTCCGCCCATACCAGTATTCGAGATACTTCTTTCATAGCCAGAGGACTGTGAGTCCCTCCTTGATGATTGACGTATGCCACAGTTGTGACATTGTCTGTCTGAAAACAAATGAACGATTCTCTCTTTAGAAGAGGCCATGACTGAAGAGCTCTGAAAATTGCACGGAGTTCCAAAATATTGATTGGTAATCTCACCTCCTGAGATTCCCAAACCCCTTGTGCTGTCAGAAACCCCAAACCGCTCCGCCAACCTGTCAGACTTGCATCTGTTGAAATTAAAGTCCAGGTCGGAAGAACAAAAGAAGCCCTCTGAACTAAACGATGGTGATCTGTCCACCACGTCAGAGAGTGTCGTACAATCGGTTTTAAAGATATTAGTTGAGATATCTTTGTGTAATCCCTGCACCACTGGTTCAGCATACAGAGCTGAAGAGGTCGCATGTGAAAACGAGCAAAGGGGATCGCGTCCGATGCAGCAGTCATAAGACCTAGAATTTCCTTGCATAAGGCTACCGAAGGGAATGATTGTTATTGAAGGTTTCGACAAGCTGAGATCAATTTTTGACGTCTCTTGTCTGTCAGAGACAGAGTCATGGACGCTGAATCTATCTGGAAACCTAAAAAGGTTACCCTTGTCTGAGGAATCAATGAACTTTTCGGTAAATTGATCCTCCAACCATGATCTTGAAGAAACAACACAAGTCGATTCGTATGAGATTCTGCTAAATGTGAAGACTGAGCAAGTACCAAGATATCGTCCAAATAAGGAAATACCACAATACCCTGTTCTCTGATTACAGACAGAAGGGCACTGAGAACCTTTGTAAAAATTCTTGGAGCTGTTGCTAGGCCAAACGGCAGAGCCACAAACTGGTAATGCTTGTCTAGGAAAGAGAATCTCAGAAACTGATAGTGATCTGGATGAATCGGAATATTCAGATATGCATCCTGTAAATCTATTGTGGACATATAATGCCCTTGCTGAACAAAAGGCAGGATAGTCCTTATAGTTACAATTTTGAATTTTGGTATCCTTACATAACGATTCAATATTTTTAGATCCAGAACTGGTATGAAGGAATTCTCCTTCTTTGGTACAATGAAGAGATTTGAATAAAACCCCAGCCCCTGTTCCAGAACTGGAACTGGCATAATTACTCCAGCCAACTCTAGATCTGAAACACATTTCAGAAATGCTTGAGCCTTCGCTGGATTTACTGGGACACGGGAAAGAAAAAATCTTCTTGCAGGAGGTCTTATCTTGAAGCCTATTCTGTACTCTTGTGAAACAATGTTCTGAATCCAAAGATTGTGAATCGAATTGATCCAAATTTCTTTGCAAAATCGTAATCTGCCCCCTACCAGCTGGGCTGGAATGAGGGCCGCACCTTCATGTGGACTTGGGAGCTGGCTTTGATTTTCTAAAAGGCTTGGATTTATTCCAGACTGGAGATGGTTTCCAAACTGATACCGCTCCTGTGGGTGAAGGATCAGGCTTTTGTTCCTTATTGTGACGAAAGGAACGAAAACGATTATTAGACCTAAATTTACCTTTAGATTTTTTATCCTGTGGTAAAAAAGTTCCTTTCCCTCCAGTAACAGTTGAAATAATAGAATCCAACTGAGAACCAAATAATTTATTACCCTGGAAAGAAAGGGAAAGCAAAGTTGACTTAGAAGACATATCAGCATTCCAAGTTTTAAGCCATAAAGCTCTTCTAGCTAAAATAGCTAGAGACATATACCTGACATCAACTCTAATGATATCAAAGATGGCATCACAAATAAAGTTATTAGCATGTTGAAGAAGATTAACAATGCTATGAGAATTATGATCTGTTACTTGTTGCGCTAAAGCTTCTAACCAAAAAGTTGAAGCTGCAGCAACATCCGCTAAAGATATAGCAGGTCTAAGAAGATTACCTGAACATAAGTAAGCTTTCCTTAGAAAGGATTCAATCTTCCTATCTAAAGGATCCTTAAAGGAAGTACTATCTGCCGTAGGAATAGTAGTACGTTTAGCAAGAGTAGAGACAGCCCCATCAACTTTAGGGATTTTGTCCCAAAATTCTAATCTGTCAGATGGCACAGGATATAATTGCTTAAAACGTTTAGAAGGAGTAAATGAATTACCCAAATTATTCCATTCCCTGGAGATTACTTCAGAAATAGCATCAGGGACAGGAAAAACTTCTGGAATAACTACAGGAGATTTAAAAACCTTATTTAAACGTTTAGATTTAGTATCAAGAGGACCAGAATCCTCTATTTCTAATGCAATTAAGACTTCTTTAAGTAAAGAACGAATAAATTCCATTTTGAATAAATATGAAGATTTATCAGCATCAACCTCTGAGACAGAATCCTCTGAACCAGAGGAACCATTATCAGAATCAGAATGATGATGTTCATTTAAAAATTCATCTGAAAAATGAGAAGTTTTAAAAGACCTTTTACGTTTACTAGAAGGAGGAATAACAGACATAGCCTTCTTAATTGATTTAGAAACAAAATCTCTTATGTTAACAGGAACACTCTGAGTATTAGATGTTGACGGAACAGCAACAGGTAATGTAACATTACTAAAGGAAATATTATCTGCATTAACAAGTTTGTCATGACATTCATTACAAAGAACAGCTGGAGGAACAGATACTACAAGTTTACAGCAGATACACTTAACTTTGGTAGATCCAGCACCAGGCAGCGTTTTTCCAGAAGTATCTTCTGACTCAGTGTCAATCTGGGACATCTTGCAATATGTAATAGAAAAAACAACATATAAAGCAAAATTGATCAAATTCCTTAAATGACAGTGTCAGGAATGTGAAAAAATGCCAGTGAACAAGCTTCTAGCAACCAGAAGCAATAAATAATGAGACTTCAATAATGTGGAGACAATAGTGACGCCCATATTTTTTAGCGCCAAAAAAAGACACCCACATTATTTGGCGCCTAAATGCTTTTAGCGCCAAAAATGACGCCACATCCGGAACGCCGACACTTTTGGCGCAAAAAAACGTCAAAAATGACGCAACTTCCGGCGACACGTATGACGCCGGAAACAGAAAAAAAATTTTGTGCCAAAAAAGTCCGCGCCAAGAATGACGCAATAAAATGAAGCATTTTCAGCCCTCGCGAGCCTAACAGCCCACAGGGAAAAAAGTCAAATTTTAAGGTAAGAAAAAAATTGATTTATTCATATGCATTATCCCAAATATGAAACTGACTGTCTGAAATAAGGAACGTTGAACATCCTGAGTCAAGGCAAATAAATGTTTGAATACATATATTTAGAACTTTATATAAAAGTGCCCAACCATAGCTTAGAGTGTCACAGAAAATAAGACTTACTTACCCCAGGACACTCAACTACATGTAGTAGAAAGCCAAACCAGTACTGAAACGAGAATCAGTAGAGGTAATGGTATATATAAGAGTATATCGTCGATCTGAAAAGGGAGGTAAGAGATGAATCTCTACGACCGATAACAGAGAACCTATGAAATAGACCCCGTAGAAGGAGATCATTGAATTCAAATAGGCAATACTCTCCTCACATCCCTCTGACATTCACTGCACGCTGAGAGGAAAACCGGGCTCCAACCTGCTGCGGAGCGCATATCAACGTAGAATCTAGCACAAACTTACTTCACCACCTCCATAGGAGGCAAAGTTTGTAAAACTGATTTGTGGGTGTGGTGAGGGGTGTATTTATAGGCATTTTGAGGTTTGGGAATCTTTGCCCCTCCTGGTAGGAATGTATATCCCATACGTCACTAGCTCATGGACACCCATGCTAAATAGCTTCTAAATTTTGTCCTGAGTTTAGAAATACCCAATGTTTACATGTTCTTTGCTTTTTTTGCAAGTTATAGGGAAATAAATACAAGTAGCACTTTGCTATTTCCAAACCACTTTTTTTCAAAATTAGCGCTAGTTACATTGGAACACTGATATCTTCCAGGAATCCCTGAATATGCCTTGACATGTATATATTTTTTTTAGAAGACATCCCAAAGTATTGATCTAGGCCCATTTTGGTATATTTCATGCCACCATTTCACCACCAAATGCGATCAAATAAAAAAAATTGTTCACTTTTTCACACATTTTGTTACAAACTTTAGGTTTCTCACTGAATTTATTTACAAACAGCTTGTGCAATTATGGCACAAATGGTTGTAAATGCTTCTCTGGGATCCCCTTTTTTCATAAATAGCAGAAATATATGGCTTTGGTGTTGCTTTATGATAATTAGAAGGCCGCTAAATGCCACTGAGCACCACACGTGTATTATGCCCAGCAATGAAGGGGTTAATTAGGGAGCTTGTAGGGTTAATTTTAGCTTTATTGTAGTGTAGTAGACAACCCTAAGTATTGATCTAGGCCCATTTTAGTATATTTCATGCCACCATTTCACCGCCAAATGCGATTAAATAAAAAAAAAAGTAAAATTTTTCACAATTTTAGGTTTCTCACTGAAATCATTTACAAACAGCTTGTGCAATTATGGCACAAATGGTTGTAAATGCTTCTCTGGGATCCCCTTTCTTCAGAAATAGCAGACTTATATGGCTTTGGCGTTGCTTTTTAGTAATTAGAAGACTTCTAAATGCCACTGCGCACCACACGTCTATTATGTCCAGCAGTGCAGGGGTTAATTAGGGAGCTTGTAGGGAGCTAGTAGGGTTAATTTTAGCTTTAGTGTAGTGTAGAAGACAACCCAAAGTATTGATCTAGGCCCATTTTGGTATATTGCATGCCACCATTTCACCGCCAAATGCGATCAAATAAAAAAAATTGTTCGCTTTTTCACAAAGTTTAGGTTTCTCACTAAAATTATTTACAAACAGCTTGTGCAATTATGGCACAAATGGTTGTAAATGTTTCTCTGGGATCCCTTTTGTTGAGAAATAGCAGACATACATGGCTTTGGCGTTGCTTTTTGGTAATTAGAAGGCCGCTAAATGCCGCTGCGCATCACACGTGTATTATGGATAGCAGTGAAGGGGTTAATTAGGTAGCATGTAGGGAGCTTGCAGGGTTAATTTTAGCTTTAGTGTAGAGATCAGCCTCCCGTCTGACACATTACACCCCCTGATCCCTCCCAAACAGCTCTCTTCCCTCCCCCACCCCACAATTGTCCCCGCCATGTTAAGTACTGGCAGAAAGTCTGCCAGTACTAAAAAAAAAAAAAGCTATATTTGATAAAAAAAAAATTTTTAAAAAGGCATATTTACATATGCTGCTCTGGAGGATCCCCCCTTAGCCCCCAACCTCCCTGATACCCCCCCAAACAGCTCTTTAACCACCCCCCTCTAACTTATTAGTAGCCATCTTTGGTACTGGCAGCTGTCTGCCAGTACCCAGTTTATAGTAAAGCATTTGTTTTTATTATTTTTTTAAATATTTTTCTGTAGTGTAGCTTGCCCCCCCCCCAAAAGACCAACCCCCCACCCCCTCCAAGATCTCTTAGATCGATATAGTTTAGATATTTTTGGCCCTCACTGCCACTTTTTTCACATCATTTTTCTGTAGTGTAGCGGTTCCCACCAGCTCCCTACCCGTGCGCGCCCCCAGCGTTAACGCCCACGATCCCGCCCCCCTCCACATCATACGGCCCATCAATGGCCGCCCACCCGCCTCCCAGACTGGCTCTCACCCACCAACGAAACCGGCCATCGATGTCCGGTGCAGAGAGGGCCACAGAGTGGCACTCTCTGCATCGGATGGCCAAGGGGGGTTATTGCAGGATGCCTCGATGTCGAGGCATCACTGCAATAACCGGAAAGCAGCTGAAAGAGAGCAGGATCGCTTCCAGCTGCTTTGCAGACCGAGGACGTACGCCATAAGTCCTCAGGCGTTAAGTGTATTTTTTTTGAGGACGTATGGCGTACGTCCTTGGTCGTTAAGGGGTTAAAGGGATATTCCAGTCAAAATTTAACTGTACATAGATGAATTACATATTTCAGTAGAAACATATTTGCAATATAAATGTATGGGCAAAAATGTGTCTAGTAAAATGTATCACTGTTTTAGTGTAAACATTTTTCCCTGCACGTGCAGTTGAAGCATAGCTAGATATTCTCAGTGCACTAGCATTTTTAATGTTGCAGCTGCTCAGAGCACCAGTGGGGCTTATAGCATGTCAACAATTAATAAATGTAATCATTATCAGATGGTACAAGCACCTCAGGGTCTCTGAGCAAGTGCTGTGTTTAAAATGCTGGTGCACGGTGCATACTTAGATACATTTTTGAAACAGCTATAGTTTTTATTAGAAGCATTTTTGCTAATACACATATATTACAAAAATACTTTATTTCAAAACTGAAATGCATCTATGGGGATTCCAATTTTGGCTGGAATGTCCCTTTAAGTCTCACTAGATGGCTGTTCGGAACACTCTAGTAACATTATAATTTTCTATGTGGTCAGTCTGAAATAAAAGCTAAGGTATCTGAAGTTAGGCTAGTTCGCCTCCAAATTATTGCTGAATCTACCCTGAAATATTTTTCATCATCACAAATGAGGACAGATTAGGCAAGGTAGTACTGGCGCTTGGAAGCCTAAGGGTTAGTGAGTATTGATTTAATAAATTATAATAAAAAATAATAAATAATAAATCTTAAATATTCTCAATATTTTTATATAAATAAGGACCTTTAGATGGTTATGTCAAGGAAAAAATGATTCATAAAGTGATTATGAGTATTGATTAGATCAATATAAAGTACATTAATATATTCTCAGAGGACCCTTTTTAGGTTCAGTATAGGAGATAATGAGTTAATAAATATAAGTTGTACTGGGATAATTCAATATAGCTATAAGCTCATGTGTATTAATCAGTTGTGTGGATCGGTATAACACTTTTATATGTTAAATTCTTAGATGACTAAAGCTCCCTATCACTTGAGACTAGCTCGATATAAGCAGGTTGCAAAAGTGTAGGAGAATAGGGTTAATCTTAAACGTATACCAATCTATATGACAGACTGTAAGTGATTGATAAATAACATTTATTATACAAAAAGTCTACACAAACAATTATAAAATATACATATACAGTTGCTTATAGTAGAGTACTAAAATTCAGATTAGAAATCACATATAAATAACCTGCTGAAATGCAGTATAGGCATATAAGAAGTTTTTAGGCGGTACCTTAAAAGTTTTTAATACCTCTCTGTACGTCTAGAGAGAGGATATTAATGTGCCACAGTGTTGATTCGAATGGATCCGGTTCTCATTAAATTGTGCTTGGAATATCACGCTGTCACTGTACTGATACTTTGCGGATTCAAAGTCTCTGAATATTTTCCTGGGCCCAGGTAGTCTTTCGGCGTCGGGGTGTTACTGCTCCGGTGATGCGGTCTGTATTCTGAAATCATGCCTACGTTGTATTCCGGCGTTGCAGATCTGAACCGCCTGTTGTATGTAGCAGAGGGCGGTTCTTAGTGGTGAGCCCCTGTCTTCTTCTTGTGACGTAAGTCCTAACGTCAAGCTTTTTAGTAGTTGGCCCTTTTTGCCTGGTAGCAAGTTTTCATAGGCTGTGTCCATCTTTAGGATGGGCTGGTTTCCACCGGTTATATCCCTCTTTATGATCAATCCGGGTTGAGGGTCTGTAAATCTGTAAGGTGCACTGTATTATTTCACAGCTGCTCGTCAGTTGTTTGGCATTGGGTAGAAAATATAGCAATTCAGTTCGACAGGTTTCGCCCCTCACTCGGGGCTTTTTCAAGAATGAATTGCTAGGCTAGTAGGTTGCTTTAAAGTGAAGGTCAATTTTTGGGCTTTTAAATACATCATGTTGAAGATTATGTTTGAAACATTAAAATCGCTGACTTTATATGTTTAAAAAACTAACCATTTGCCAAAAATATGTATTTATAATGATACTCTGTTACCGCGATTATCTCCGCCCATACCAGACTTCCTGATTCTGCTTTGATGACTTCGTTTTTTTTATTACAAGCGGACTACGCTCGTGCACCCTTGTTGTTTGAAATGCGCATGCGTATGGTCAGCTCAATAGCGCATGCGTTTCATTAACGGCCGTCACTTTGTATGCAGTAAAGGAAACAATTTGCGCGTAACATGGACGAACATGCCGCTGATGACGCGCTATGTATTAACAGGCATGCGCATTAGGTTTCGATGAGAAAACTGAAAAGGGGCTGGACGCCACGGGGTTAAACAATCGATTGGAGCGTCAATATGTCAATCAAGGAAGGCACAATGACGGGCGGATTGTACAGATGAAACGGAGCGGTTATAAAAAGTAAAAATTAAAACTTTTGATTGAATTTATCGATAATTTGATGAATGAACCTCATACTGTTTTTAGGTAACATATTGAATACTGCTACCCACAACCCCAGACTTGACCTTCACTTTAAATAGGGTTGAGGTACATGTTCATAGGTTAATTGTTAAGGTGGGTGTTACCTTGTCCATTCAAGGTCTTAAGGTGGTATAATCCTTAGAAGTTAATTATTTTAAGGTGGTATCCGGTTTTTTGTTAAAGGTATAATTCATAGTCCATCAATAACACTTCATTAAACCTTCATTATAGTGTCTTCTTATATATAGGTATTAGCTTCATGCCACTTAATTCGCAATGTTATTTTGATATTGATAATGATATTTTTACCGTAATATCTCCTATAAATATGATCCTTCATTATGTTAGAGGTTATCACTTAATATCTTTAATGCAACTTATATTTACACTCTTATGTGAATATTTCACATAGTATTACAGCATGAAAGCATAATTATGTTTTTAAAAAGTTAAACACATAGTCAAAACGGAAAGGTCCCTCATGTAAATCTACAGTTTGTGTAAATGCCTATTTCGCATATTACAGCATGATGGCATGATTATAATGTTTTTAAAAATTATCAAACACATAGTCAAAAAGTTAAACACATAGTCAAAACGGAAAGGTCCTTCATGTAAATTTACAGTTTGTGTAAATGTCTATTTCTCTTTCGCACAGTAAGGAGGTATAAGAGGAACTTATAATCATAATTTTGGTTTTAGAATTGTTAAGCACATAGTTAAGCACATGTTAAGTGTTCCTTATCAGTCACTTAATATTTTTAATGTAACACATATTTACACTCTTATGTGAATATTTCACATAATATTATAGCAGGAAAGCATAATTGTAATGTTTTCAAAAAGTTAAACACATAGTCAAAACGGAAAGGTCCTTCATGTAAATCTAAAGTTTGTGTAAATGTCTATTTCCCTTTCGTAAAGTTAGGAAGTGTAGAAAGGAATTTATAATCATAATTTTAGCTGTGAAATAATACAGTGCACCTTACGGATTTACAGACCCTCAACCCGGATTGATCATAAAGAGGGATATAACCGGTGGAAACCAGCCCATCCTAAAGTTGGACACAGCCTATGAAAATTTGCTTCCAGCCAAAAGGGCCAACTACTAAAAAGCTTGACGTTAGGACTTACGTCACAAGAAGAAGACAGGGGCTCACCACTAAGAACCGCCCTCTGCTACAAACAACAGGCGGATCAGATCTGCAACGCCGGAATACAACGTAGGCGTGATTTCAGAATACAGACCGCATCACCGGAGCAGTAACACCCCGACGCCGGAAGACTACCTGGGCCCAGGAAAATATTCAGAGACTTTGAATCCGCAAAGTATCAGTACAGTGACAGCGTGATATTCCAAGCACAATTTAATGAGAACCGGATCCATTCGAATCAACACTGTGGCACATTAATATCCTCTCTCTCGACGTACAGAGAGGTATTAAAAACTTTTAAGGTACCGCCTAAAAACTTCTTATATGCCTATACTGCATTTCAGCAGGTTATTTATATGTGATTTCTAATCTGAATTTTAGTACTCTACTATAAGCAACTGTATATGTATATTTTATAATTGTTTGTGTAGACTTTTTGTATAATAAATGCTATTTATCAATCACTTACAGTCTGTCATATAGATTGGTATACGTTTAAGATTAACCCTATTCTCCTACACTTTTGCAACCTGCTTATATCGAGCTAGTCTCAAGTGATAGGGAGCTTTAGTCATCTAAGAATTTAACATATAAAAGTGTTATACCGATCCACACAACTGATTAATACACATGAGCTTATAGCTATATTGAATTATCCCAGTACAACTTATATTTATTAACTCATTATCTCCTATACCGAACCTAAAAAGGGTCCTCTGAGAATATATTAATGCACTTTATATTGATCTAATCAATACTCATAATCACTTTATGAATCATTTTTTCCTTGACATAACCATCTAAAGGTCCTTATTTATATAAAAATATTGAGAATATTTAAATTGTATTATTTATTATTATAATTTATTAAATCAATACTCACTAACCCTTAGGCTTCCAAGCGCCAGTACTACCTTGCCTAATCTGTCCTCATTAACCCCTAAATCTTTGTATGAGGGATCCTTTTTGTACTTGGCATATAAAGGGTCCTTAGCGCCACTTCTTTCCCTACTTCGCTACATCATCACAAATGAGGTAAAGCCGATACCAAAGTCAAGCAAAGCTATCTTATGACTGTTTACACATGGGAGTAGATTCACTAATGTGCGGGCAGACATGTTTCGCTGTAGTGGATCATGTCCGCCCAACATCACTAAATGCCGTTTGCACAAGTATTTCTGGTGAAATGCTTGTGCAATGCCGCCCCTGCATATCTGCGGCCATCGGCCACTATCAGGGGGGTGTCAATCATCCTGATCAAATACGATTGGGATGATTGCTGTCCACTGCCGCAGAGGTGACGGATGAATGAAGGAGCAGCGATCTTACAACCGCTTCTTCTTAGCTTTTGCTTCTGGCGAGCCTAAAAGCTTGGCCGAAACAGCTGCATTCGCAGCTTAATAAATCTAGCCCAAAGAGTGATCATTGGGAATGTTCCCTTAGACATTATATTACAATGGCCACATAGTTGCCACAGGCTTATAATAAAGAACTGTTGAAAAAAAGGCATTTTAAGGTACGATTTCTCCTAAATTTAGGAAAACCCATTTTGAAAACCATAATCACTTTAAATTAGCAGTAACAGTCAAAGTTAAGCTTTCATGATTCAGATAGAAAATTTAATTTTAAAAGGACAGTTTTAAAAAATTTTTTTGCTGATTGGTGGATAAATTCACCCACCAGATAAAGGGACAGTAACGTCAAAGTTAAGCTTTCATGATTCAGATAGAAAATTTAATTTTAAAAGGACAGTCTAGTCAAAAATAAACTTTCATGATTCAGATAGAGCATGTAATTTTAAACAACTTTCAAATTTACTTTTATCATTTATTTTGCTTTGTTCTTTTGGTATTCTTAGCGGAAATCTAAACCTAGGTAGGCTTATATGCTAATTTCTTAGCCCTTGAAGGCCGCCTTTAACTGAATGCATTTTGACAGTTTTTCACAACTAGAGGACGTTAGTTTATGTGTGCCATATAGATAACATTGTTCTCATGCACGTAGAGTTACCTAGGAGTCGGCACTGATTGGCTAATGCAAGTCTGACAAAAGCACTGAGATAAGGAGGCTTAGATACAAGGTAATCACAGAGGTAAATGGTGTATTAATATAACTGTTGGTTATGCAAATCTGGGTAATACAGGGATTATCTATTTTAAACAATAACATTTTTGGAGTAGACTGTCCCTTTAAGTTTAAAGAGGTTTCCAAGAAAGAGCTTGCAACTCACGTATCCTTTTTGTACAGTGATTGCCACCAAAAACACAGTTTTCACAGTGAGAAGTTTTAACAAAATATTCTGATAAAGTCAAACACAAGGAATCCAAACCTATGTATCTAAGAGACAAGACGTACATTGCAGCCACTTGTGCTTTTAAGGTAAAGTGAATAACTTTCTCAAAGCCACATTGTAGAAATGCAATTGTTGAAATTGAAGAAAAATAATTATTGATTTACACCAAGAAGAAAATATTTCCCAACTGCAATGATAAATTGTCCTAGTTGAAGGTCTTTTTCTTGCACCAATAAAGAAATGAGTATATCTGAAAGGCCTAAATTCTTCAATATCCTCCTTCCACAGCCAATCCATTAGACAGAACCAATTACGGGTATAAATTGACACTATCTCACTCTCCGAGATATATGATTGTAGCGGAAGAGTCCAAGGTTGATCAGGGAAGAGACAACACTTCTGAAAATCAAACTCTGTGAGCCAGTTGGGGAAAATCAGAATCACACTAGCTACATCCTGTCTTATTTTTTTCAGAACCCTTGGAATCAGAGCTATAGGGGGGGACACCTATGCCAGATAAAACTCCCATAGAACTGATAAGGCATCCAAAATATCTGGATATGCTTGAGAAGAAATTTAGACTTTTCTACTATCTTAAAGATTATTTAAGCTATTCTATCTATTGAAGGAAGGCCAAACCGTTAAAGGGACACTGAACACAATTTTTTTCTTATGTGATTCAGATAGAGCATGACATTTTAAGCAACTTTCTAATTTACTATTATCACATTTTCTTCATTCTCTTGGCATCTTTACTTGAAATGCAAGAATGTAAGTTTAGATGCCGGCCCATTTTTGGTGAACAACCTGGGTTGTTCTTGCTGATTGGTGGATAAATTCACCCACCAGTTTAGATGCCTTCTTTTTCAAATAAAGATAGCAAGAGAACGAAGAAAATTTGATAATAAGAGTAAATTAGAAAGTTGCTTAAAATTGCAGGCTCTATCTGAATCACGAAAGAAAAAAATTGGGTTCAGTGTTCCTTTAAAGGGCCATAATACCCAAATGTTTAAACACTTGAAAGTGATGCAGCATAGCTGTAAAAAGCTGATTAGAAAATATCACCTGAACATCTCTATGTAAAAAAGAAAGATATTTTACCTCAAAAGTTCCTCAGTAGCCACCTCCCATTGTAAAGGATTTCTAAGCAGCATATTAGTATGTCTGTCCCGGGACAACTGAAAGGATGAGCTTCGTGCACTCTCATATTATTTCACCAATCAGGTAAAGGAAGCTTACTATGAAATCTCATGAGAGTTAAGTCCAATCTCATGAGATCACAGTAAGAGTTCATGACCTTAGCACTACTGATGCTGATTGGCTGCTGTTCATTTCTTCATTTTTTTTAGTTTTTTTACCTGCAGCTGGGAGCAGCTGAGTATAACTTTTTACACAGAACTTACTCTGCTGAGCCGAGGAGATTGTGAGGTAAAATATCTTCCTTTTTTACATAGAGATGCTCAGGTGATATTTTCCTGTCAGCTTTTTACAGTTATACTGCATCAGTTTCAAGTGATTTAGCATGAGTATTATGTCCCTTTAAGTAAGCATTTTAAAGTTGTTTTTCTGGAAAGAGACCAATATTTTTGGGTGAATGATGATCTGCTGGGAAAATCTGCTAGCTTGTCATGACAGCAAATGCTGAAATCATAGCCAAATTGTTCTGCCCAGTGTAGAATTTTCTTGCACAGAAGGCCCAAATAACTTGACCTTGTTCCTCCCGGTTTGTTTATATACATCAGTTATAGCATTATCTGATTACATTTGAATGGCCTTGTCTTGAATTCCTGGCCCAAATCAATATATGTGCTTCCCAGCCAGAAATTTATTCACTGAAATTTGAAGTCTATCATAGACCTTCCCCATCTTCCTTCATGTGCGCTCCCCAACCTATTTTTGAGGGGTCTGCTGTTATCACTAACTCAAAATCAGACTGATATACTTCAGGAAAGTTTTCCTTTGTGAAACGCACAATTGGGCAAAAGGAAGCTACTCCAAGGTGGTAACCGGGCCATAGAACAAGCCACTGAGCTGCTGTTCGTTCCTGGCAGACTGCTTCTCTTTCTGTTTGCAGTTATCACTAACTTAGCTGGATATCTGAAGGAAACTCCCTGGGACAGTAAAGGAGAAGAAATCCACCATCCCATGGCTTTTCTCTGCAGGAGAAGAATTCAATAAATTGATCCAGAGATTCTATTGACCAGTTCTATTGTTTTAAGATTTCTCCTTAAAGGGACAGTGAGCACAGTGTTATCTATGTGAAACACATGAACTAACACCCTCTAGTGGTGAAAAACTGTCAAAATGCCCTGAGATAAGAGGTGGTCTTCAAGGGCTTAGAAATTAGCATATGAACCTCCTAGGCTTAGCTTTCAACTAATAATACCAAGAGAACAAGGCAAAATTGGTGATAGAAGTAAATTGGAAAGTGTTTAAAATTACATGCCCTATCTGAATCATGAAAGGTTGTTTTGGACTTGACTGTCCCTTAAACAAGGTCAAATGTGATGTTTTGCCCACATAACAGCTGGGATGACTGCTGTTAGAGGCCCTTAAAGTTTCACCAATCACAATAAACTCATAAATAAGTTTTCCTACTCGCACATGCTGATTTGTCCAATCTGAAAGAGCTAACTGAAAAATATTAAACATGCACTGCTAAATTGTCATACAAAAAAAACCAGCTAACTGGACAAGAATAAAGCTGTGGGCGGAGCTTGGCAGCAAGATGCTTGTCTGGTATGCAACAATAAGTAATAAAGAATAAGTATTGGGTCTAGACTGTCCCTTTAAATAGACAAAAAAGTGTAAAAAGAAAATGCCCTTACGTGTTAGAACATTCAATTATTGTACTGGTGCTTGCATACATCTATGTGTTTAACCCCTGCAAATTGGTTAAATACATAGTCAAAGGCAGCTACTGGTAGCTAGCTGATCACGTTTAGTGAGCCAATGACAAGAAGCATGTGTGTAGCCTGCATTTAACAGCTACCTCCCAGTAGTGCTCTGCTGCTCCTGGGCCTAGGTATGCTTTATAAAGGATACAAAAAAGTAAATTAAAAAGTCTCTTCTGAACCATGAAAGTTTAATTTTTACTTTCACTGTCAATTTAAGTAAAATAAACTTCCATTGACATAAAACTAAAAAAATACTAATTTGTGCATCAAAGTAGAAATTGAAAAAATAAACGTAGCTCCTTTCCACGAGTGAGGTAGGCTCAGGAGTGTGCACATCTCTTTTACACTATATGGCAGCTATGCTTGCTACGTGTGTAACAATATTAGAAATCTATGCTCAAAACATGCACACTCCTGAGTCGTATAAAATTCAAAATTAAAGGCTTGTTTTTCAAAACAATGTATAATATGCAGTATTCGTGGCTGTGCACTATTAGGAAATAAAACTAAGCTAGTAACGTTTATGTTTAAATACAAATACTTTACGCACAATCTGCGACAAGAGAGCAGTGAGTTTTGGCGGTACAATCTGAGGCAAAAGCTCCGCCCACACACCAAAGCTCCCGGATACTATCGCGCGAAAGTTTGTAGGGCTCTGCTTATGCGCATGCGCGTAGTAAAACATAACTGGAGACGAGCACTATACTACAAGCACAGTGAAAACTGAAGGTGACATGCGCATGCGTAGTGGAGGATTACTCGCCTGTAATAGTGCGAATAGATTAATTACACGCATGCGTTCTTCAACGGCGCCCCATCACGTATGCGAAGTGCTATGTATGCAGTCTGGACTCTCTGGACTAGTGGACTGTGTGTGTTGCTTGCTAGGGAAATGTCATTTTGGAAGTGAAGATAGAATGGAAGAGGGCGTTTGGGATGAGGGGAAATAAACCTGGAGAGAAGAGTTTATAGGAAGGGAATTAGCAAAGGGACATTAAAAAAAGAAAATATGAATGATAAGACATCCATAGGAAATAATAGAGGACACTAGTAGGACGAGCCAGAAATACAGAAAATATTTTTAGAACAGAAAATGGGAGTAAAAAAAATCTGGGAGGAGTGTGAGAAAAAGAGGAGTGAAAGAAAAAGTAGAAAATAATATTGATATATGAGAGAAGGGAAAATGAAACAAAAAAGATGAGAAATAAAAGATAAAGAAAATGAGGGAGTGGGAAGGAAATAAGTATCCTACATACAATGTCATTGTTCTATGCAGACTGATGGCAGCAGATATCTCCAAAGGATAGGAAAAGTGAAATGTACTAAATGATCTTTTAAAGGGACATTCCAGCCTAAACTGAATTGCATAGAATACACACGTGATAGCAAAACTGCTCCTAGCAAAAGCTATTACTGTGTGAACTTTTACTGTGCATCTGAAGTATATCTAAATATGTTCCATGCACCAGCATCTTTAATGAATATGAAGCCCAAAACTTGTTTTTCATGATATAGATGCAGCATATTAAAGGGACAGTCTAATCCATAATTTGTATTGTTTATAAAGATATAGATAATCCCTTTATTACCCCTTCCCCAGTTTTGCATAAACAAATTGGTTATATTAATATACATTTTATCTCAGTGATTACCCTGTATCTAAACCTCTACAGACTGTCCCCTTATCTCAGGGCTATTTATTATCTATTGATTTGCATTTTAGTCAATTATTGCTAGTTCCTGCACAACTCCATGGGCGTGAGCACAATGTTATCTATATGGCACACATGAACTAGCAGTCCCCTGTTGTCAATAGCTAATAAAAAAGCATGTGATAAGAGGCTGTCTTTAGTGCAGTGCTTTCCAAACTGTGTGTCGGGACACACTAGTGTGTCTGCAGCAGTGTGTAGGTGTGTCCCTGTTTCAGCACAATTTTTATTAAATTTAATTTTTTTTTAATTTTTTTTTTTGGTTTCTGACTTTCCGCCTGCCTGCTACGCATATCACATGGTTGACACATGATTGATACTTAGTGGGTCACAGATTATCTTAACCTATTGGTGCAGCTCAGTGGGAACTGAAACTATTCCCTTTGGCGGCACATTGGCTCCTGACTGCACGTGTAGTCTCCTCAATCAGCTCGTGACTGCAAGTGTAGTCAGTGAGTGGGACAGCAGTGTGTTTCAGCGCGGGCAGTAGTCAGTAGGGCTCACGGAGCTCTGAGGGCGGCAGCTTAAACGCTGAGCTGAAGTCAGTGGGGTTTTTTCTACAGCTAGCTCCCAGTATTGCATTGCTGCTCCTGCTCTTGATATATGGATAGGAAGTGGAAGTTAAAAATGCTTGATGATGAAATGCGAGTGTCTTTATCTAATATTCCACCAAATATTCAGAAATTGTGTTCATCCCATCAACCTCATAAATTCCATTAAATAATAAGTAACTATTGGTGTTATTAAATTTTTTTTTAATTCTTGCACATACATACTGTTACGTAAATACATATTATTATTAATATATAATTTATCTATGTGTCCGTATATTTTAAAACAAGTTAGTTTAACCTCCTTTTTGCTAGTACAACTGAATTAATTACCGTGTCGCAAAATTATGTAGGTCTAAAAAGTGTGTCATCAACATGAAAAGTTTGGAAAGCTCTGCTTTAGTGGCTTAGAAACAGGCAGAAATTTAGAGGTTTAATGTTATAAAGTATATTAATATAACTGTTGGTTGTGCAAAGCTGGGGAATGGCTAGTAAAGGTGTTATCTTTTTTTATACATTAACACATGTGATGCAGACTGTCCCTTTAACTGTCCAATTGAATCCATCACATTGGGTGAACCAATGAGAAGAGGCATATACAGGGAGTGCAGAATTATTAGGCAAGTTGTATTTTTGAGTATTCATTTTATTATTGAACAACAACCATGTTCTCAATGAACCCAAAAAACTCATTAATATCAAAGCTGAATATTTTTGGAAGTAGTTTTTAGTTTGTTTTTAGTTTTAGCTATTTTAGGGGGATATCTGTGTGTGCAGGTGACTATTACTGTGCATAATTATTAGGCAACTTAACAAAAAACAAATATATACCCATTTCAATTATTTATTTTTACCAGTGAAACCAATATAACATCTCAACATTCACAAATATACATTTCTGACATTCAAAAACAAAACAAAAACAAATCAGTGACCAATATAGCCACCTTTCTTTGCAAGGACACTCAAAAGCCTGCCATCCATGGATTCTGTCAGTGTTTTGATCTGTTCACCATCAACATTGCGTGCAGCAGCAACCACAGCCTTCCAGACACTGTTCAGAGAGGTGTACTGTTTTCCCTCCTTGTAAATCTCACATTTGATGATGGACCACAGGTTCTCAATGGGGTTCAGATCAGGTGAACAAGGAGGCCATGTCATTAGATTTTCTTCTTTTATACCCTTTCTTGCCAGCCACGCTGTGGAGTACTTGGACGCGTGTGATGGAGCATTATCCTGCATGAAAATCATGTTTTTCTTGAAGGATGCAGACTTCTTCCTGTACCACTGCTTGAAGAAGGTGTCTTCCAGAAACTGGGAGTTGAGCTTGACTCCATCCTCAACCCGAAAAGGCCCCACAAGCTCATCTTTGATGATACCAGCCCAAACCAGTACTCCACCTCCACCTTGCTGGCGTCTGAGTCGGACTGGAGCTCTCTGCACTTTACCAATCCAGCCACGGGCCCATCCATCTGGCCCATCAAGACTCACTCTCATTTCATCAGTCCATAAAACCTTAGAAAAATCAGTCTTGAGATATTTCTTGGCCCAGTCTTGACGTTTCAGCGTGTGTGTCTTGTTCAGTGGTGGTCGTTTTTTTATTGCACACCTTGTGCTTTTGGGCACTCCAGTGATGTTGCAGCTCTGAAATATGGCCAAACTGGTGGCAAGTGGCATCTTGGCAGCTGCACGCTTGACTTTTCTCAGTTCATGGGCAGTTATTTTGCGCCTTGGTTTTTCCACACGCTTCTTGCGACCCTGTTGACTATTTTGAATGAAACGCTTGATTGTTCGATGATCACGCTTCAGAAGCTTTGCAATTTTAAGAGTGCTGCATCCCTCTGCAAGATATCTCACTATTTTTGACTTTTCTGAGCCTGTCAAGTCCTTCTTTTGACCCATTTTGCCAAAGGAAAGGAAGTTGCCTAATAATTATGCACACCTGATATAGGGTGTTGATGTCATTAGACCACACCCCTTCTCATTACAGAGATGCACATCACCTAATATGCTTAATTGGTAGTAGGCTTTCAAGCCTATACAGCTTGGAGTAAGACAACATGCATAAAGAGGATGATGTGGTCAAAATACTCATTTGCCTAATAATTCTGCACTCCCTGTATGTACAGCCACCAATCAGCAGCTAGCCCCCAGTAGTGCATTGCTGCTCCTGAGTTTACCTAGAAATGCTTTTCAACAAATGCAACCAAAAGAACAAAGCAAATATAATAGAGCATACAATTTTGAACAATTTTCTAATTTACTTCTATCTGAAACACAAAAGTTTAATTTTGACTTTACTGTCCCTTTAATCTCTGCTGAAGGAGCTGGCAGTGACTTGTATCATTTTAACTGAGTCATTGCCAACACTATGCAATGCACAGCCAGCTCTCTTAAGCTGACACATTGTTCAAAATGCTGCTGAATTAATCATATTTAGATATGCTTCAAGTGCCCATGCACAGTAAAAGCTCTCACATAGAACAGTGATAGATTTTACTAGATGCATTTTTGCTATATATATTTACATATAGGTCTTTTATGTTTATTGTCTAAAGAAATAAGTGTGAAGTTTAGAGTTTGTTTTATCTCCACTGGAAAAAAAAAAAGTTGGGGACACAATGAGTTAATGGTGTGAGCAAACAATGGCTATGTAGAATGTAGCAGGGTCAGACGTACAAAGTTTAGAGTCTGCACTTCCAGTTCTTGTGTAAATTGGGAAGCCTACAATTTATGACATTAAAAAAAAGGTGCAACACTAAAAAGAAAAAGTATATTACACTTTTTTATACTACATATAATTAAAAACATTTTATATCACATGAAATGCCTTCATACATTTATTTTGTATGCAAATCTTTTGCAGTGCACTGGACATTAAACACAGAAAATGAACTTTGTCCCACACTTCCTAGAAAGGCCAAAAAGCAAATATCTGTAACGCCTGTTTTTAAAATGCTGCAAATTACCTAAACCATTTATTTAATTTGCAGCATTTGCAGGTTATAGAATTTGCTTTTTTTGTCACTAGGGAGCGTGAAGCAATTGTTGCACAAAACAAACAGATCTATAATGTAATTTTAAAGTGGCAATAATCAATTTGAGATTCTAATAGAAAACAACTTTCCAATATACAGGCATACCTCGTTTTATTGCTCTTCGCTTTATTGCGCTTCACAGATATTGCTCTTTTAAAAAATTGAAGAGGTTTGTGGCAACCATGTGTCAAACAAGTCTATCAGCCATTTTTCCAACATATATCCTTATAAAAATGCATAATACACATGAATAAACATATATATATATACACACACCTATATATGCACACCACCAGGGATAGACACAGACAAAGGCTGTGGCAGAAATTTTCCAAAGTACAGACTTTAGTGAAGGACACCAAGGTACATTTAAAATTAAAACATTATTTTATAGTGCTTGGTGTTATTTTACTGATGCAGATACCACTGATCCTATAACCAGCCCTCCTCTGGCTATACCCACGAGCCAGTGTCACTACTGTGTCATTATATAGTGCTGGGTGTTATTATACTGATGCAGATACCACTGATCCTATAACCAGCCCTCCTCTGGCTATACCCATGTGCCAGTGTCACTACTGTGTCATTATATAGTGCTGGGTGTTATTATACTGATGCAGATACCACTGATCCTATAACCAGCCCTCCTCTGGCTATACCCATGTGCCAGTGTCACTACTGTGTCATTATATAGTGCTGGGTGTTATTATACTGATGCAGATACCACTGATCTTATAACCGGCCCTCCTCTGGCTATATCCATGTGCCAGTGTCACTACTGTGTCATTATATAGCACTGGGTATTATACTGATGCAGATACCACTGATCCTATAACCAGCCCTCCTCTGGCTATACCCATGTGCCAGTGTCAATACTGTGTCATTATATAGTGCTGTGTGTTATTATACTGATGAAGATACCACTGATCCTATAACCAGCCCTTGTCTGGCTATATGCATGAGCCAGTGTCACTACTGTGTCTTTGTATAGTGCTGGGTGTTATTATACTGATGCAGATACCACTGATCCTATAACCAGCCCTCCTCTGGCTATACCCATGTGCCAGTGTCACTACTGTGTCATTATATAGTGCTGGGTGTTATTATACTGATGCAGATACTACTGATTCTATAACCAGCCCTCCTCTGGCTATACCCATGTGCCAGTATCACTACTGTGTCATTATATAGTGCTGGGTGTTATTATACTGATGCAGATACCACTGATCCTATAACCAGCCCTTGTCTGGCTATACCCATGTGCCAGTGTCACTACTGTGTTATTATATAGTGCTGGGTGTTATTATACTGATGCAGATACCACTGATCCTATAACCAGCCCTCCTCTGGCTATACCCATGTGCCAGTGTCACTACTGTGTCATTATATAGTGCTGGGTGTTATTATACTGATGCAGATACCACTGACCCTATAACCAGCCCTCCTCTGGCTATACCTATGTGCCAGTGTCACTACTGTGTTATTATATAGTGCTGGGTGTTATTATACTGATGCAGATACCACTGACCCTATAACCAGCCCTCCTCTGGCTATACCTATGTGCCAGTGTCACTACTGTGTTATTATATAGTGCTGGGTGTTATTATACTGATGCAGATACCACTGATCCTATAACCAGCCCTCCTCTGGCTATACCCATGTGATAATGTCACTACTGTGTCATTATATAGTGCTGAGTGTTATTATACTGATGCAGATACCACTGATCTTATAACCAGCCCTCCTCTGGCTATACCCATGAGCCAGTGTCACTACTGTCTCATTATATAGTGCTGGGTGTTATTATACTGATGCAGATACCACTGATTCTATATCCAGCCCTCCTCTGGCTATACCCATGTGCCAGTGTCACTACTGTGTCATTAAATAGTGCTGGGTGTTATTATACTGATGCAGATACCACTGATCCTATAACCAGCCCTCCTCAGCCTATACCCATGTGCCAGTGTCACTACTGTGTCATTATATAGCGCTGGGTGTTATTATACTGATGCAGATACCACTGATCCTATAACCAGCCCTCCTCTGGCTATACACATGTGCCAGTGTCACTACTGTGTCATTATATAGTGCTGGGTGTTATTATACTGATGCAGATACCACTGATCCTATAACCAGCCCTCCTCTGGCTATACCCATGTGCCAGTGTCACTACTGTGTCATTATATAGTGCTGGGTGTTATTATACTAATGCAGTTACCACTGATCCTATAACCAGCCCTCCTCTGGCTATACCCATGTACCAGTGTCACTACTGTGTCATTATATAGTGCTGGGTGTTATTATACTGATGCAGATACCACTGATCCTATAACCAGCCCTTGTCTGGCTATACCCATGTGCCAGTGTCAGTACTGTGTCATTATATAGTGCTGGGTGTTATTATACTGATGCAGATACCACTGATCCTATAACCAGCCCTTGTCTGGCTATACCCATGTGCCAGTGTCACTACTGTGTTATTATATAGAGCTGGGTGTTATTATACTGATGCAGATACCACTGATCCTATAACCAGCCCTCCTCTGGCTATACCCATGTGCCAGTGTCACTACTGTGTCATTATATAGTGCTGGGTGTTATTATACTGATGCAGATACCACTGATCCTATAACCAGCCCTCCTCTGGCTATACCCATGTGCCAGTGTCACTACTGTGTCATTATATAGTGCTGGGTGTTATTATACTGATGCAGATACCACTGATCCTATAACCAGCCCTCCTCTGGCTATACCCATGTGCCAGTGTCACTACTGTGTCATTATATAGTGCTGGGTGTTATTATACTGATGCAGATACCACTGATCCTATAACCAGCCCTCCTCTGGCTATACCCATGTGCCAGTGTCACTACTGTGTCATTATATAGCGCTGGGTGTTATTATACTGATGCAGATACCACTGATCCTATAACCAGCCCTCCTCTGGCTATACCCATGTGCCAGTGTCACTACTGTGTCATTATATAGTGCTGGGTGTTATTATACTGATGCAGATACCACTGATCCTATAACCAGCCCTCCTCTGGCTATACCCATGTGCCAGTGTCACTACTGTGTCATTATATAGCGCTGGGTGTTATTATACTGATGCAGATACCACTGACCCTATAACCAACCCTCCTCTGGCTATACCCATGTGCCAGTGTCACTACTGTGTCATTATATAGTGCTGGGTGTTATTATACTGATGCAGATACCACTGATCCTATAACCAGCCCTCCTCTGGCTATACCCATGTGCCAGTGTCACTACTGTGTCATTATATAGCGCTGGGTGTTATTATACTGATGCAGATACCACTGATACTATAACCAACCCTCCTCTGGCTATACCCATGTGCCAGTGTCACTACTGTGTCATTATATATTGCTGGGTGTTATTATACTGATGCAGATACCACTAATCCTATAACCAGCCCTCCTCTGGCTATACCCATGTGCCAGTGTCACTACTGTGTCATTATATAGTGCTGGGTGTTATTATACTGATGCAGATACCACTGATACTATAACCAACCCTCCTCTAGCTATACCCATGAGCCAGTGTCACTGCTGTGTCATTATATAGTGCTGGGTGTTATTATACTGATGCAGATACCACTGATACTATAACCAACCCTCCTCTAGCTATACCCATGAGCCAGTGTCACTACTGTGTCATTATATAGTGCTGGGTGTTATTATACTGATGCAGATTCCACTGATCCTATAACCAGCCCTCCTCTGGCTATACCCATGTGCCAGTGTCACTACTGTGTTATTATATAGAGCTGGGTGTTATTATACTGATGCAGATACCACTGACCCTATAACCAGCCCTCCTCTGGCTATAACCATGTGCCAGTGTCACTACTGTGTCATTATATAGCGCTGGGTGTTATTATACTGATGCAGATACCACTGATCCTATAACCAGCCCTCCTCTGGCTATACCCATGTGCCACTGTCACTACTGTGTCATTATATAGTGCTGGGTGTTATTATACTGATGCAGATACCACTGATCCTATAACCAGCCCTCCTCTGGCTATACCTATGTGCCAGTGTCACTACTGTGTCATTATATAATGCTGGGTGTTATTATACTGATGCAGATACCACTGATCCTATAACCAGCCCTCCTCTGGCTATACCCATGTGCCAGTGTCACTACTGTGTCATTATATAGTGCTGGGTGTTATTATACTGATGCAGATACCACTGATTCTATAACCAGCCCTCCTCTGGCTATACCCATGTGCCAGTGTCACTACTGTGTCATTATATAGCGCTGGGTGTTATTATACTGATGCAGATACCACTGATCCTATAACCAGCCCTCCTCTGGCTATACCCATGTGCCAGTGTCACTACTGTGTCATTATATAGTGCTTGGTGTTATTATACTGATGCAGATACCACTGACCCTATAACCAGCCCTCCTCTGGCTATACCCATGAGCCAGTGTCACTACTGTGTCATTATATAGTGCTGGGTGTTATTATGCTGATGCAGATACCACTGATCCTATAACCAGCCCTCCTCTGGCTATACCCATGTGCTAGTGTCACTACTGTGTCATTATATAGAGCTGGATGTTATTATACTGATGCAAATACCACTGTCCCTATAACCAGCCCTCCTCTGGCTATACCCATGTGCCAGTGTCACTACTGTCTTTATATAGTGCTGAATGTTATTATACTGATGCAGATACCACTGATCCTATAACCAGCCCTCCTCTGGCTATACCCATGTGCCAGTGTCACTACTGTGTCATTATATAGCGCTGGGTGTTATAATACAGATGCAGATACCACTGATCCTATAACCAGCCCTTCTCTGGCTATACCCATGTGCCAGTGTCACTACTGTGTCATTATATAGTGCTGGGTGTTATTATACTGATGCAGATACCACTGACCCTATAACCAGCCCTCCTCTGGCTATACCCATGAGCCAGTGTCACTACTGTGTCATTATATAGTGCTGGGTGTTATTATACTGATGCAGATACCACTGATCCTATAACCAGCCCTCCTCTGGCTATACCCATGTGCCAGTGTCACTACTGTGTCATTATATAGAGCTGGGTGTTATTATACTGATGCAGATACCACTGATCCTATAACCAGCCCTCCTCTGGCTATACCCACGAGCCAGTGTCATTACTGTGTCATTATATAGTGCTGGGTGTTATTATACTGATGCAGATACCACTGATCCTATAACCAGCCCTCCTCTGGCTATACCCATGTGCCAGTGTCACTACTGTATCACTATATAGCGCTGGGTGTTATTATACTGATGCAGATACCACTGATCCTATAACCAGCCCTCCTCTGGCTATACCCATGTGCCAGTGTCACTACTGTGTCATTACATAGTGCTGGGTGTTATTATACTGATGCAGATACCACTGATCCTATAACCAGCCCTCCTCTGGCTATACACATGTGCCAGTGTCACTACTGTGTTATTATATAGCGCTGGGTGTTATTATACTGATGCAGATACCACTGATCCTATAACCAGCCCTCCTCTGGCTATACCCATGTGCCAGTGTCACTACTGTGTCATTACATAGTGCTGGGTGTTATTATACTGATGCAGATACCACTGATCCTATAACCGGCCCTCCTCTGGCTATACCCATGTGCTAGTGTCACTACTGTGTCATTATATAGAGCTGGATGTTATTATACTGATGCAAATACCACTGTCCCTATAACCAGCCCTCCTCTGGCTATACCCATGTGCCAGTGTCACTACTGTCTTTATATAGTGCTGAATGTTATTATACTGATGCAGATACCACTGATTCTATAACCAGCCCTCCTCTGGCTATACCCATGTGCCAGTGTCACTACTGTGTCATTATATAGCGCTGGGTGTTATAATACAGATGCAGATACCACTGATCCTATAACCAGCCCTTCTCTGGCTATACCCATGTGCCAGTGTCACTACTGTGTCATTATATAGTGCTGGGTGTTATTATACTGATGCAGATACCACTGACCTTATAACCAGCCCTCCTCTGGCTATACCCATGAGCCAGTGTCACTACTGTGTCATTATATAGTGCTGGGTGTTATTATACTGATGCAGATACCACTGATCCTATAACCAGCCCTCCTCTGGCTATACCCATGTGCCAGTGTCACTACTGTGTCATTATATAGAGCTGGGTGTTATTATACTGATGCAGATACCACTGATCCTATAACCAGCCCTCCTCTGGCTATACCCACGAGCCAGTGTCATTACTGTGTCATTATATAGTGCTGGGTGTTATTATACTGATGCAGATACCACTGATCCTATAACCAGCCCTCCTCTGGCTATACCCATGTGCCAGTGTCACTACTGTGTCATTATATAGTGCTGGGTGTTATTATACTGATGCAGATACCACTGACCCTATAACCAGCCCTCCTCTGGCTATACCCATGTGCCAGTGTCACTACTGTGTCATTATATAGTGCTGGGTGTTATTATAATGATGCAGATACCACTGATCCTATAACCAGCCCTCCTCTGGCTATACCCATGTGCCACTGTAACTACTGTGTCATTATATAGCGCTGGGTTTTATTATACTGATGCAGATACCACTGATCCTATAACCAGCCCTTGTCTGGCTATACGCATGTGCCAGTGTCACTACTGTGTCATTACATAGTGCTGGGTGTTATTATACTGATGCAGATACCACTGATTCTATAACCAGCCCTCCTCTGGCTATACCCATGTGCCAGTGTCACTACTGTGTCATTACATAGTGCTGGGTGTTATTATACTGATGCAGATACCACTGATCCTATAACCAGCCCTCCTCTGGCTATACACATGTGCCAGTGTCACTACTGTGTTATTATATAGCGCTGGGTGTTATTATACTGATGCAGATACCACTGATCCTATAACCAGCCCTCCTCTGGCTATACCCATGTGCCAGTGTCACTACTGTGTCATTACATAGTGCTGGGTGTTATTATACTGATGCAGATACCACTGATCCTATAACCGGCCCTCCTCTGGCTATACCCATGTGCTAGTGTCACTACTGTGTCATTATATAGTGCTGGGTGTTATTATACTGATGCAGATACCACTGTCCCTATAACCAGCCCTCCTCTGGCTATACCCATGTGCCAGTGTCACTACTGTCTTTATATAGTGCTGAATGTTATTATACTGATGCAGATACCACTGATTCTATAACCAGCCCTCCTCTGGCTATACCCATGTGCCAGTGTCACTACTGTGTCATTATATAGCGCTGGGTGTTATAATACAGATGCAGATACCACTGATCCTATAACCAGCCCTTCTCTGGCTATACCCATGTGCCAGTGTCACTACTGTGTCATTATATAGTGCTGGGTGTTATTATACTGATGCAGATACCACTGACCCTATAACCAGCCCTCCTCTGGCTATACCCATGAGCCAGTGTCACTACTGTGTCATTATATAGTGCTGGGTGTTATTATACTGATGCAGATACCACTGATCCTATAACCAGCCCTCCTCTGGCTATACCCATGTGCCAGTGTCACTACTGTGTCATTATATAGAGCTGGGTGTTATTATACTGATGCAGATACCACTGATCCTATAACCAGCCCTCCTCTGGCTATACCCACGAGCCAGTGTCATTACTGTGTCATTATATAGTGCTGGGTGTTATTATACTGATGCAGATACCACTGATCCTATAACCAGCCCTCCTCTGGCTATACCCATGTGCCAGTGTCACTACTGTGTCATTATATAGTGCTGGGTGTTATTATACTGATGCAGATACCACTGACCCTATAACCAGCCCTCCTCTGGCTATACCCATGTGCCAGTGTCACTACTGTGTCATTATATAGTGCTGGGTGTTATTATACTGATGCAGATACCACTGATCCTATAACCAGCCCTCCTCTGGCTATACCCATGTGCCACTGTAACTACTGTGTCATTATATAGCGCTGGGTTTTATTATACTGATGCAGATACCACTGATCCTATAACCAGCCCTTGTCTGGCTATACGCATGTGCCAGTGTCACTACTGTGTCATTACATAGTGCTGGGTGTTATTATACTGATGCAGATACCACTGATTCTATAACCAGCCCTCCTCTGGCTATACCCATGTGCCAGTGTCACTACTGTGTCATTACATAGTGCTGGGTGTTATTATACTGATGCAGATACCACTGATCCTATAACCAGCCCTCCTCTGGCTATACACATGTGCCAGTGTCACTACTGTGTTATTATATAGCGCTGGGTGTTATTATACTGATGCAGATACCACTGATCCTATAACCAGCCCTCCTCTGGCTATACCCATGTGCCAGTGTCACTACTGTGTCATTACATAGTGCTGGGTGTTATTATACTGATGCAGATACCACTGATCCTATAACCGGCCCTCCTCTGGCTATACCCATGTGCTAGTGTCACTACTGTGTCATTATATAGTGCTGGGTGTTATTATACTGATGCAGATACCACTGTCCCTATAACCAGCCCTCCTCTGGCTATACCCATGTGCCAGTGTCACTACTGTCTTTATATAGTGCTGAATGTTATTATACTGATGCAGATACCACTGATTCTATAACCAGCCCTCCTCTGGCTATACCCATGTGCCAGTGTCACTACTGTGTCATTATATAGCGCTGGGTGTTATAATACAGATGCAGATACCACTGATCCTATAACCAGCCCTTCTCTGGCTATACCCATGTGCCAGTGTCACTACTGTGTCATTATATAGTGCTGGGTGTTATTATACTGATGCAGATACCACTGACCCTATAACCAGCCCTCCTCTGGCTATACCCATGAGCCAGTGTCACTACTGTGTCATTATATAGTGCTGGGTGTTATTATACTGATGCAGATACCACTGATCCTATAACCAGCCCTCCTCTGGCTATACCCATGTGCCAGTGTCACTACTGTGTCATTATATAGAGCTGGGTGTTATTATACTGATGCAGATACCACTGATTCTATAACCAGCCCTCCTCTGGCTATACCCACGAGCCAGTGTCATTACTGTGTCATTATATAGTGCTGGGTGTTATTATACTAATGCAGTTACCACTGATTCTATAACCAGTCCTCCCCTGGTTATACCCATGTGCCAGTGTCACTACTGTGTCATTATATAGTGCTGTGTGTTATTATACTGATGCCGATACCACTGATCCTATATCCAGCCCTCCTCTGGCTATACCCACGATCCAGTGTAATTACTGTGTCATTATATAGTGCTGGGTGTTATTATACTGATACAGATACCACTGATCCTATATCCAGCCCTCCTCTGGCTATACCCATGAGCCAGTGTCATTACTGTGTCATTATATAGTGCTGGGTGTTATTTTACTGATACAGATACCACTGATCCTATAACCAGCCCTGCTCTGGCTATACCCATGTGCCAGTGTCACTACTGTGTTATTATATAGCGCTGGGTGTTATTATACTGATGCAGATACCACTAATCCTATAACCAGCCCTCCTCTGGCTATACCCATGTGCCAGTGTCACTACTGTGTCATTATATAATGCTGGGTGTTATTATACTGATGCAGATACCACTGATCCTATAACCAGCCCTCCTCTTTACCCATGAGCCAGTGTCACTACTGTGTCATTATATAGTGCTGCGTGTTATTATACTGATGCAGATACCACTAATCCTATAACCAGCCCACCTCTGGCTATACCCATGTGCCAGTGTCACTACTGTGTCATTATATAGTACTGGGTGTTATTATACTGATGCAGATACCACTGACCCTATAACCAGCCCTCCTCTGGCTATACCCCTGTGCCAGTGTTACTACTGTGTCATTATATAGCGCTGACTGTTATTATAGTGATGCAGATACCACTGACCCCATAACCAGCCTTCCTCTGGCTATACCCATGTGCCAGTGTCACTACTGTGTCATTATATAGTGCTGGGTGTAGGGTTGCCACCCATTCCTTAAAATACAGAACACTTATAAGTTACACATGCTGCAGGGTATGCAGGGAGGAATATGAATAGTGTTGTCCAGAAACACAATACATGTTCCTCCCTGCACACACTGCAGCATGTGTAACTCATAAGTGTCCAGGGAAACATGGTTGAGGTGGCAACCGTAGCTGGGTGTTACTGATGCAGATACCACTGATCCTATAACCACCCCTCCTCAGGCTATACCCACGTGCCAGCGTCACTACTGTGTCATTATATAGTGCTGGGTGTTATTATACTGAGGCAGATACCACTGATCCTATAACCAGCCCTCTTCTGGCTATACCCATGTGCCAGTGTCACTACTGTGTCATTATATAGCGCTGGGTGTTATTATACTGATGCAGATACCACTGACTCTATAACCAGCCCTCCTCTGGCTATACACATGTGCCAGTGTCACTACTGTGTCATTATATAGTGCTGGGTGTTATTATACTGATGCAGATACCACTGATCCTATAACCAGCCCTCCTCTGGCTATACCCATGTGCCAGTGTCACTACTGTGTCATTATATAGCGCTGGGTGTTATTATACTGATGCAGATACCACTGATCCTATAACCAGCCCTCCTCTGGCTATACGCATGTGCCAGTGTCACTACTGTGTCATTATATAGTGCTGGGTGTTATTATATTGATGCAAATACCACTGACCCTATAACCAGCCCGCCTCTGGCTATACCCATGTGCCAGTGTCACTACTGTGTCATTATATAGTGCTGGGTGTTATTATACTGATACAGATACCACTGATCCTATAACCAGCCCTCCTCTGGCTATACCCATGTGCCAGTGTCACTACTGTGTCATTATATACTGCTGGGTGTAATTATACTGATGCAGATACCACTGACCCTATAACCAGCCCTCCTCTGGCTATACCCATGTGCCAGTGTCACTACTGTGTCATTATATAGTGCTGGGTGTTATTATACTGATGCAGATACCACTGATCCTATAACCAGCCCTCCTCTGGCTATACCCATGTGCCAGTGTCACTACTGTGTCATTATATAGTGCTGGGTGTTATTATACTGATGCAGATACCACTGATCCTATAACCATCCCTCCTCTGGCTATACCCATGTGCCAGTGTCACTACTGTGTCATTAAATAGTGCTGGGTGTTATTATACTGATGCAGATACCACTGACCCGATAACCAGCCCTCCTCTGGCTATACCCATGTGCCAGTGTCACTACTGTGTCATTATATAGTGCTGGGTGTTATTATACTGATGCAGATACCACTGATCCTATAACCAGCCCTCCTCTGGCTATACCCATGTGCCAGTGTCACTACTGTGTTATTATATAGTGCTGGGTGTTACTGATGCAGATACCACTGACCCTATAACCAGCCCTCCTCTGGCTATACCCATGTGCCAGTGTCACTACTGTGTCATTATATAGTGCTGGGTGTTATTATACTGATGCAGATACCACTGATCCTATAACCAGCCCTCCTCTGGCTATACCCATGTGCCAGTGTCACTACTGTGTCATTATATAGTGCTGGGTGTTATTATACTGATGAAGATACCACTGATCCTATAACCAGCCCTCCTCTGGCTATACCCATGAGCCAGTGTCACTACTGTGTTATTATATAGTGCTGGGTGTTATTATACTGATGCAGATACCACTGATCCTATAACCAGCCTTCCTCTGGCTATACCCATGTGCCAGTGTCACTACTGTGCCATTATATAGCGCTGGGTGTTATTATACTGATGCAGATACCACTGACTCTATAACCAGCCCTCCTCTGGCTATACCCATGAGCCAGTGTCACTACTGTGTCATTATATAGTGCTGGGTGTTATTATACTGATGCAGATACCACTGATCCTATAACCAGCCCTTGTCTGGCTATACCTATGTGCCAGTGTCACTACTGTGTCATTATATAGTGCTGGGTGTTATTATACTGATGCAGATACCACTGACCCTATAACCAGCCCTCCTCTGGCTATACCCATGTGCCAGTGTCACTACTGTGTCATTATATAGTGCTGGGTGTTATTATACTGATGCAGATACCACTGATCCTATAACCAGCCCTCCTCTGGCTATACCCATGTGCCAGTGTCACTACTGTGTCATTATATAGTGCTGGGTGTTATTATACTGATGCAGATACCACTGACCCTATAACCAGCCCTTGTCTAGCTATACGCATGTGCCAGTGTCACTACTGTGTTATTATATAGTGCTGGGTGTTATTATACTGATGCAGATACCACTGATCCTATAACCATCCCTCCTCTGGCTATACCCATGTGCCAGTGTCACTACTGTGTCATTACATAGTGCTGGGTGTTATTATACTGATGCAGATACCACTGACCCGATAACCAGCCCTCCTCTGGCTATACCCATGTGCCAGTGTCACTACTGTGTCATTATATAGTGCTGGGTGTTATTATACTGATGCAGATACCACTGATCCTATAACCAGCCCTCCTCTGGCTATACCCATGAGCCAGTGTCACTACTGTGTTATTATATAGTGCTGGGTGTTACTGATGCAGATACCACTGACCCTATAACCAGCCCTCCTCTGGCTATACCCATGTGCCAGTGTCACTACTGTGTCATTATATAGTGCTGGGTGTTATTATACTGATGCAGATACCACTGATCCTATAACCAGCCCTCCTCTGGCTATACCCATGTGCCAGTGTCACTACTGTGTCATTATATAGTGCTGGGTGTTATTATACTGATGCAGATACCACTGATCCTATAACCAGCCCTCCTCTGGCTATACCCATGAGCCAGTGTCACTACTGTGTTATTATATAGTGCTGGGTGTTATTATACTGATGCAGATACCACTGATCCTATATCCAGCCCTCCTCTGGCTATACCCACGAGCCAGTGTCATTAGTGTTTCATTATATAGTGCTGGGTGTTATACTGATGCAGATACCACTGATCCTATAACCAGCCCTCCTCTGGCTATACCCATGTGCCAGTGTCACTACTGTGTCATTATATAGTGCTGGGTGTTATTATACTGATGCAGATACCACTGATCCAATAACCAGCCCTCCTCTGGCTATACGCATGGGCCAGTGTCACTACTGTGTCATTACATAGTGCTGGGTGTTATTATACTGATGCAGATACCACTGCTCCTATAACCAGCCCTTGTCTGGCTATACCCATGTGCCAGTGTCATTACTGTGTCATTATATAGCGCTGGGTGTTATTATACTGATGCAGATACCACTGACCCTATAACCAGCCCTCCTCTGGCTATACCCATGAGCCAGTGTCACTACTGTGTCCTTATATAGTGCTGGGTGTTATTATACTGATGCAGATACCACTGACCCTATAACCAGCCCTCCTCTGGCTATACCCATGTGCCAGTGTCACTACTGTGTCATTATATAGTGCTGGGTGTTATTATACTGATGCAGATACTACTGATCCTATAACCAGCCCTTGTCTGGCTATACCCATGTGCCAGTGTCACTACTGTGTCATTATATAGTGCTGGGTGTTATTATACTGTTGCAGATACCACTGATCCTATAACCAGCCCTCCTCTGGCTATACCCATGAGCCAGTGTCACTACTGTGTCATTATATAGTGCTGGGTGTTATTATACTGATGCAGATACCACTGATCCTATAACCAGCCCTTGTCTGTCTATGCCCATGTGCCAGTGTCACTATTGTGTCATTATATAGCCCTGGGTGTTATTATACTGATGCAGATACCACTGACCCTATAACCAGTCTTCCTCTGGCTATTCCCATGTACAGGGCCGCCATCAGGGGGGGACAGGGGTGACTCCTGTCAGGGGCCCAATGGGCCAGGGGGGCCCCATGAGGCAAGAACTAAAAAAAAAAAAAAATACATTTTGGCAGCCACCAGTGGGAACTACAGCAGAGTGCTAATTGAGCATGGAAAATGTTATTACAAGGAGTAAAGTATTAGCATTTGAGAGGATTTCTGAGTGTGCACTAAACCACTATGCACAGTGTGAGACAGACTTGCCACTTTATTTGTACAGTGTGTGCCTGAGTCAGACTGCAGATAACTTTCATTTGCAGAGGAGGTAGGACTTACTTAGCAAATGTTTTTTTATTTCTTTGTGCAATTTCGGATTGTAACTTCAGTGTGGTAGTAGTTGTATGGTATTATACTGATGAAGATACCACTGATCCTATATCCAGCCCTCCTCTGGCTATACCCACGAGCCAGTGTCATTAGTGTTTCATTATATAGTGCTGGGTGTTATTATACTGATGCAGATACCACTGATCCTATAACCAGCCCTTGTCTGGCTCTACCCATGTGCCAGTGTCACTACTGTGTCATTATATAGTGCTGGGTGTTATTATACTGATGCAGATACCACTGACCCTATAACCAGCCCTCCTATAGCTACACCCATGTACCAGTGTCACTACTGTGTCCTTATATAGTGCTGGGTGTTATTATACTGATGAAGATACCACTGACCCTATAACCAGGCCTCCTCTGGCTATACCCATGTGCCAGTGTCACTACTGTGTCATTATATAGTGCTTGGTGTTATTATACTGATGCAGATACCACTGACCCTATAACCAGCCCTCCTCTGGCTATACCCATGAGCCAGTGTCACTACTGTGTCATTATATAGTGCTGGGTGTTATTATACTGATGCAGATACCACTGATCCTATAACCAGCCCTCCTCTGGCTATACCCATGTGCCAGTGTCACTACTGTGTCATTATATAGTGCTGGGTGTTATTATACAGATGCAGATACCACTGACCCTATAACCAGCCCTCCTCTGGCTATACCCATGTGCCACTGTCACTACTGTGTCATTATATAGTGCTGGGTGTTATTATACTGATGCAGATACCACTGATCCTATAACCAGCCCTCCTCTGGCTATACCCATGTGCCAGTGTCACTACTGTGTCATTATATAGCGCTGGGTGTTATTATACTGATGCAGATACCACTGATCCTATAACCAGCCCTCCTCTGGCTATACCCATGTGCCAGTGTCACTACTGTGTCATTATATAGTGCTTGGTGTTATTATACTGATGCAGATACCACTGACCCTATAACCAGCCCTCCTCTGGCTATACCCATGAGCCAGTGTCACTACTGTGTCATTATATAGTGCTGGGTGTTATTATGCTGATGCAGATACCACTGATCCTATAACCAGCCCTCCTCTGGCTATACCCATGTGCTAGTGTCACTACTGTGTCATTATATAGAGCTGGATGTTATTATACTGATGCAAATACCACTGTCCCTATAACCAGCCCTCCTCTGGCTATACCCATGTGCCAGTGTCACTACTGTCTTTATATAGTGCTGAATGTTATTATACTGATGCAGATACCACTGATCCTATAACCAGCCCTCCTCTGGCTATACCCATGTGCCAGTGTCACTACTGTGTCATTATATAGCGCTGGGTGTTATAATACAGATGCAGATACCACTGATCCTATAACCAGCCCTCCTCTGGCTATACCCATGTGCCAGTGTCACTACTGTGTCATTATATAGTGCTGGGTGTTATTATACTGATGCAGATACCACTGACCCTATAACCAGCCCTCCTCTGGCTATACCCATGAGCCAGTGTCACTACTGTGTCATTATATAGTGCTGGGTGTTATTATACTGATGCAGATACCACTGATCCTATAACCAGCCCTCCTCTGGCTATACCCATGTGCCAGTGTCACTACTGTGTCATTATATAGAGCTGGGTGTTATTATACTGATGCAGATACCACTGATCCTATAACCAGCCCTCCTCTGGCTATACCCACGAGCCAGTGTCATTACTGTGTCATTATATAGTGCTGGGTGTTATTATACTGATGCAGATACCACTGATCCTATAACCAGCCCTCCTCTGGCTATACCCATGTGCCAGTGTCACTACTGTATCACTATATAGCGCTGGGTGTTATTATACTGATGCAGATACCACTGATCCTATAACCAGCCCTCCTCTGGCTATACCCATGTGCCAGTGTCACTACTGTGTCATTACATAGTGCTGGGTGTTATTATACTGATGCAGATACCACTGATCCTATAACCAGCCCTCCTCTGGCTATACACATGTGCCAGTGTCACTACTGTGTTATTATATAGCGCTGGGTGTTATTATACTGATGCAGATACCACTGATCCTATAACCAGCCCTCCTCTGGCTATACCCATGTGCCAGTGTCACTACTGTGTCATTACATAGTGCTGGGTGTTATTATACTGATGCAGATACCACTGATCCTATAACCGGCCCTCCTCTGGCTATACCCATGTGCTAGTGTCACTACTGTGTCATTATATAGAGCTGGATGTTATTATACTGATGCAAATACCACTGTCCCTATAACCAGCCCTCCTCTGGCTATACCCATGTGCCAGTGTCACTACTGTCTTTATATAGTGCTGAATGTTATTATACTGATGCAGATACCACTGATTCTATAACCAGCCCTCCTCTGGCTATACCCATGTGCCAGTGTCACTACTGTGTCATTATATAGCGCTGGGTGTTATAATACAGATGCAGATACCACTGATCCTATAACCAGCCCTTCTCTGGCTATACCCATGTGCCAGTGTCACTACTGTGTCATTATATAGTGCTGGGTGTTATTATACTGATGCAGATACCACTGACCCTATAACCAGCCCTCCTCTGGCTATACCCATGAGCCAGTGTCACTACTGTGTCATTATATAGTGCTGGGTGTTATTATACTGATGCAGATACCACTGATCCTATAACCAGCCCTCCTCTGGCTATACCCATGTGCCAGTGTCACTACTGTGTCATTATATAGAGCTGGGTGTTATTATACTGATGCAGATACCACTGATCCTATAACCAGCCCTCCTCTGGCTATACCCACGAGCCAGTGTCATTACTGTGTCATTATATAGTGCTGGGTGTTATTATACTGATGCAGATACCACTGATCCTATAACCAGCCCTCCTCTGGCTATACCCATGTGCCAGTGTCACTACTGTGTCATTATATAGTGCTGGGTGTTATTATACTGATGCAGATACCACTGACCCTATAACCAGCCCTCCTCTGGCTATACCCATGTGCCAGTGTCACTACTGTGTCATTATATAGTGCTGGGTGTTATTATACTGATGCAGATACCACTGATCCTATAACCAGCCCTCCTCTGGCTATACCCATGTGCCACTGTAACTACTGTGTCATTATATAGCGCTGGGTTTTATTATACTGATGCAGATACCACTGATCCTATAACCAGCCCTTGTCTGGCTATACGCATGTGCCAGTGTCACTACTGTGTCATTACATAGTGCTGGGTGTTATTATACTGATGCAGATACCACTGATTCTATAACCAGCCCTCCTCTGGCTATACCCATGTGCCAGTGTCACTACTGTGTCATTACATAGTGCTGGGTGTTATTATACTGATGCAGATACCACTGATCCTATAACCAGCCCTCCTCTGGCTATACCCATGTGCCAGTGTCACTACTGTGTCATTACATAGTGCTGGGTGTTATTATACTGATGCAGATACCACTGACCATATATCCAGCCCTTGTCTGGCTATACCCATGTGCCAGTGTCACTACTGTGTTATTATATAGCGCTGGGTGTTATTATACTGATGCAGATACCACTGATCCTATAACCAGCCCTCCTCTGGCTATACCCATGTGCCAGTGTCACTACTGTGTCATTACATAGTGCTGGGTGTTATTATACTGATGCAGATACCACTGATCCTATAACCGGCCCTCCTCTGGCTATACCCATGTGCTAGTGTCACTACTGTGTCATTATATAGTGCTGGGTGTTATTATACTGATGCAGATACCACTGTCCCTATAACCAGCCCTCCTCTGGCTATACCCATGTGCCAGTGTCACTACTGTCTTTATATAGTGCTGAATGTTATTATACTGATGCAGATACCACTGATTCTATAACCAGCCCTCCTCTGGCTATACCCATGTGCCAGTGTCACTACTGTGTCATTATATAGCGCTGGGTGTTATAATACAGATGCAGATACCACTGATCCTATAACCAGCCCTTCTCTGGCTATACCCATGTGCCAGTGTCACTACTGTGTCATTATATAGTGCTGGGTGTTATTATACTGATGCAGATACCACTGACCCTATAACCAGCCCTCCTCTGGCTATACCCATGAGCCAGTGTCACTACTGTGTCATTATATAGTGCTGGGTGTTATTATACTGATGCAGATACCACTGATCCTATAACCAGCCCTCCTCTGGCTATACCCATGTGCCAGTGTCACTACTGTGTCATTATATAGAGCTGGGTGTTATTATACTGATGCAGATACCACTGATCCTATAACCAGCCCTCCTCTGGCTATACCCACGAGCCAGTGTCATTACTGTGTCATTATATAGTGCTGGGTGTTATTATACTGATGCAGATACCACTGATCCTATAACCAGCCCTCCTCTGGCTATACCCATGTGCCAGTGTCACTACTGTGTCATTATATAGTGCTGGGTGTTATTATACTGATGCAGATACCACTGACCCTATAACCAGCCCTCCTCTGGCTATACCCATGTGCCAGTGTCACTACTGTGTCATTATATAGTGCTGGGTGTTATTATACTGATGCAGATACCACTGATCCTATAACCAGCCCTCCTCTGGCTATACCCATGTGCCACTGTAACTACTGTGTCATTATATAGCGCTGGGTTTTATTATACTGATGCAGATACCACTGATCCTATAACCAGCCCTTGTCTGGCTATACGCATGTGCCAGTGTCACTACTGTGTCATTACATAGTGCTGGGTGTTATTATACTGATGCAGATACCACTGATTCTATAACCAGCCCTCCTCTGGCTATACCCATGTGCCAGTGTCACTACTGTGTCATTACATAGTGCTGGGTGTTATTATACTGATGCAGATACCACTGATCCTATAACCAGCCCTCCTCTGGCTATACACATGTGCCAGTGTCACTACTGTGTTATTATATAGCGCTGGGTGTTATTATACTGATGCAGATACCACTGATCCTATAACCAGCCCTCCTCTGGCTATACCCATGTGCCAGTGTCACTACTGTGTCATTACATAGTGCTGGGTGTTATTATACTGATGCAGATACCACTGATCCTATAACCGGCCCTCCTCTGGCTATACCCATGTGCCAGTGTCACTACTGTGTCATTATATAGTGCTGGGTGTTATTATACTGATGCAGATACCACTGTCCCTATAACCAGCCCTCCTCTGGCTATACCCATGTGCCAGTGTCACTACTGTCTTTATATAGTGCTGAATGTTATTATACTGATGCAGATACCACTGATACTATAACCAGCCCTCCTCTGGCTATACCCATGTGCCAGTGTCACTACTGTGTCATTATATAGCGCTGGGTGTTATAATACAGATGCAGATACCACTGATCCTATAACCAGCCCTTCTCTGGCTATACCCATGTGCCAGTGTCACTACTGTGTCATTATATAGTGCTGGGTGTTATTATACTGATGCAGATACCACTGACCCTATAACCAGCCCTCCTCTGGCTATACCCATGAGCCAGTGTCACTACTGTGTCATTATATAGTGCTGGGTGTTATTATACTGATGCAGATACCACTGATCCTATAACCAGCCCTCCTCTGGCTATACCCATGTGCCAGTGTCACTACTGTGTCATTATATAGAGCTGGGTGTTATTATACTGATGCAGATACCACTGATCCTATAACCAGCCCTCCTCTGGCTATACCCACGAGCCAGTGTCATTACTGTGTCATTATATAGTGCTGGGTGTTATTATACTAATGCAGTTACCACTGATTCTATAACCAGTCCTCCCCTGGTTATACCCATGTGCCAGTGTCACTACTGTGTCATTATATAGTGCTGTGTGTTATTATACTGATGCCGATACCACTGATCCTATATCCAGCCCTCCTCTGGCTATACCCACGATCCAGTGTAATTACTGTGTCATTATATAGTGCTGGGTGTTATTATACTGATACAGATACCACTGATCCTATATCCAGCCCTCCTCTGGCTATACCCATGAGCCAGTGTCATTACTGTGTCATTATATAGTGCTGGGTGTTATTTTACTGATACAGATACCACTGATCCTATAACCAGCCCTGCTCTGGCTATACCCATGTGCCAGTGTCACTACTGTGTTATTATATAGCGCTGGGTGTTATTATACTGATGCAGATACCACTAATCCTATAACCAGCCCTCCTCTGGCTATACCCATGTGCCAGTGTCACTACTGTGTCATTATATAATGCTGGGTGTTATTATACTGATGCAGATACCACTGATCCTATAACCAGCCCTCCTCTTTACCCATGAGCCAGTGTCACTACTGTGTCATTATATAGTGCTGCGTGTTATTATACTGATGCAGATACCACTAATCCTATAACCAGCCCACCTCTGGCTATACCCATGTGCCAGTGTCACTACTGTGTCATTATATAGTACTGGGTGTTATTATACTGATGCAGATACCACTGACCCTAGAACCAGCCCTCCTCTGGCTATACCCCTGTGCCAGTGTTACTACTGTGTCATTATATAGCGCTGACTGTTATTATAGTGATGCAGATACCACTGACCCCATAACCAGCCTTCCTCTGGCTATACCCATGTGCCAGTGTCACTACTGTGTCATTATATAGTGCTGGGTGTAGGGTTGCCACCCATTCCTTAAAATACAGAACACTTATAAGTTACACATGCTGCAGGGTATGCAGGGAGGAATATGAATAGTGTTGTCCAGAAACACAATACATGTTCCTCCCTGCACACACTGCAGCATGTGTAACTCATAAGTGTCCAGGGAAACATGGTTGAGGTGGCAACCGTAGCTGGGTGTTACTGATGCAGATACCACTGATCCTATAACCACCCCTCCTCAGGCTATACCCACGTGCCAGTGTCACTACTGTGTCATTATATAGTGCTGGGTGTTATTATACTGAGGCAGATACCACTGATCCTATAACCAGCCCTCTTCTGGCTATACCCATGTGCCAGTGTCACTACTGTGTCATTATATAGCGCTGGGTGTTATTATACTGATGCAGATACCACTGACTCTATAACCAGCCCTCCTCTGGCTATACACATGTGCCAGTGTCACTACTGTGTCATTATATAGTGCTGGGTGTTATTATACTGATGCAGATACCACTGATCCTATAACCAGCCCTCCTCTGGCTATACCCATGTGCCAGTGTCACTACTGTGTCATTATATAGCGCTGGGTGTTATTATACTGATGCAGATACCACTGATCCTATAACCAGCCCTCCTCTGGCTATACGCATGTGCCAGTGTCACTACTGTGTCATTATATAGTGCTGGGTGTTATTATATTGATGCAAATACCACTGACCCTATAACCAGCCCGCCTCTGGCTATACCCATGTGCCAGTGTCACTACTGTGTCATTATATAGTGCTGGGTGTTATTATACTGATGCAGATACCACTGATCCTATAACCAGCCCTCCTCTGGCTATACCCATGTGCCAGTGTCACTACTGTGTCATTATATACTGCTGGGTGTAATTATACTGATGCAGATACCACTGACCCTATAACCAGCCCTCCTCTGGCTATACCCATGTGCCAGTGTCACTACTGTGTCATTATATAGTGCTGGGTGTTATTATACTGATGCAGATACCACTGATCCTATAACCAGCCCTCCTCTGGCTATACCCATGTGCCAGTGTCACTACTGTGTCATTATATAGTGCTGGGTGTTATTATACTGATGCAGATACCACTGATCCTATAACCATCCCTCCTCTGGCTATACCCATGTGCCAGTGTCACTACTGTGTCATTACATAGTGCTGGGTGTTATTATACTGATGCAGATACCACTGACCCGATAACCAGCCCTCCTCTGGCTATACCCATGTGCCAGTGTCACTACTGTGTCATTATATAGTGCTGGGTGTTATTATACTGATGCAGATACCACTGATCCTATAACCAGCCCTCCTCTGGCTATACCCATGTGCCAGTGTCACTACTGTGTTATTATATAGTGCTGGGTGTTACTGATGCAGATACCACTGACCCTATAACCAGCCCTCCTCTGGCTATACCCATGTGCCAGTGTCACTACTGTGTCATTATATAGTGCTGGGTGTTATTATACTGATGCAGATACCACTGATCCTATAACCAGCCCTCCTCTGGCTATACCCATGTGCCAGTGTCACTACTGTGTCATTATATAGTGCTGGGTGTTATTATACTGATGAAGATACCACTGATCCTATAACCAGCCCTCCTCTGGCTATACCCATGAGCCAGTGTCACTACTGTGTTATTATATAGTGCTGGGTGTTATTATACTGATGCAGATACCACTGATCCTATAACCAGCCTTCCTCTGGCTATACCCATGTGCCAGTGTCACTACTGTGCCATTATATAGCGCTGGGTGTTATTATACTGATGCAGATACCACTGACTCTATAACCAGCCCTCCTCTGGCTATACCCATGAGCCAGTGTCACTACTGTGTCATTATATAGTGCTGGGTGTTATTATACTGATGCAGATACCACTGATCCTATAACCAGCCCTTGTCTGGCTATACCTATGTGCCAGTGTCACTACTGTGTCATTATATAGTGCTGGGTGTTATTATACTGATGCAGATACCACTGACCCTATAACCAGCCCTCCTCTGGCTATACCCATGTGCCAGTGTCACTACTGTGTCATTATATAGTGCTGGGTGTTATTATACTGATGCAGATACCACTGATCCTATAACCAGCCCTCCTCTGGCTATACCCATGTGCCAGTGTCACTACTGTGTCATTATATAGTGCTGGGTGTTATTATACTGATGCAGATACCACTGACCCTATAACCAGCCCTTGTCTAGCTATACGCATGTGCCAGTGTCACTACTGTGTTATTATATAGTGCTGGGTGTTATTATACTGATGCAGATACCACTGATCCTATAACCATCCCTCCTCTGGCTATACCCATGTGCCAGTGTCACTACTGTGTCATTACATAGTGCTGGGTGTTATTATACTGATGCAGATACCACTGACCCGATAACCAGCCCTCCTCTGGCTATACCCATGTGCCAGTGTCACTACTGTGTCATTATATAGTGCTGGGTGTTATTATACTGATGCAGATACCACTGATCCTATAACCAGCCCTCCTCTGGCTATACCCATGAGCCAGTGTCACTACTGTGTTATTATATAGTGCTGGGTGTTACTGATGCAGATACCACTGACCCTATAACCAGCCCTCCTCTGGCTATACCCATGTGCCAGTGTCACTACTGTGTCATTATATAGTGCTGGGTGTTATTATACTGATGCAGATACCACTGATCCTATAACCAGCCCTCCTCTGGCTATACCCATGTGCCAGTGTCACTACTGTGTCATTATATAGTGCTGGGTGTTATTATACTGATGCAGATACCACTGATCCTATAACCAGCCCTCCTCTGGCTATACCCATGAGCCAGTGTCACTACTGTGTTATTATATAGTGCTGGGTGTTATTATACTGATGCAGATACCACTGATCCTATATCCAGCCCTCCTCTGGCTATACCCACGAGCCAGTGTCATTAGTGTTTCATTATATAGTGCTGGGTGTTATACTGATGCAGATACCACTGATCCTATAACCAGCCCTCCTCTGGCTATACCCATGTGCCAGTGTCACTACTGTGTCATTATATAGTGCTGGGTGTTATTATACTGATGCAGATACCACTGATCCAATAACCAGCCCTCCTCTGGCTATACGCATGGGCCAGTGTCACTACTGTGTCATTACATAGTGCTGGGTGTTATTATACTGATGCAGATACCACTGCTCCTATAACCAGCCCTTGTCTGGCTATACCCATGTGCCAGTGTCATTACTGTGTCATTATATAGCGCTGGGTGTTATTATACTGATGCAGATACCACTGACCCTATAACCAGCCCTCCTCTGGCTATACCCATGAGCCAGTGTCACTACTGTGTCCTTATATAGTGCTGGGTGTTATTATACTGATGCAGATACCACTGACCCTATAACCAGCCCTCCTCTGGCTATACCCATGTGCCAGTGTCACTACTGTGTCATTATATAGTGCTGGGTGTTATTATACTGATGCAGATACTACTGATCCTATAACCAGCCCTTGTCTGGCTATACCCATGTGCCAGTGTCACTACTGTGTCATTATATAGTGCTGGGTGTTATTATACTGTTGCAGATACCACTGATCCTATAACCAGCCCTCCTCTGGCTATACCCATGAGCCAGTGTCACTACTGTGTCATTATATAGTGCTGGGTGTTATTATACTGATGCAGATACCACTGATCCTATAACCAGCCCTTGTCTGTCTATGCCCATGTGCCAGTGTCACTATTGTGTCATTATATAGCCCTGGGTGTTATTATACTGATGCAGATACCACTGACCCTATAACCAGTCTTCCTCTGGCTATTCCCATGTACAGGGCCGCCATCAGGGGGGGACAGGGGTGACTCCTGTCAGGGGCCCAATGGGCCAGGGGGGCCCCATGAGGCAAGAACTAAAAAAAAAAAAAAATACATTTTGGCAGCCACCAGTGGGAACTACAGCAGAGTGCTAATTGAGCATGGAAAATGTTATTACAAGGAGTAAAGTATTAGCATTTGAGAGGATTTCTGAGTGTGCACTAAACCACTATGCACAGTGTGAGACAGACTTGCCACTTTATTTGTACAGTGTGTGCCTGAGTCAGACTGCAGATAACTTTCATTTGCAGAGGAGGTAGGACTTACTTAGCAAATGTTTTTTTATTTCTTTGTGCAATTTCGGATTGTAACTTCAGTGTGGTAGTAGTTGTATGGTATTATACTGATGAAGATACCACTGATCCTATATCCAGCCCTCCTCTGGCTATACCCACGAGCCAGTGTCATTAGTGTTTCATTATATAGTGCTGGGTGTTATTATACTGATGCAGATACCACTGATCCTATAACCAGCCCTTGTCTGGCTCTACCCATGTGCCAGTGTCACTACTGTGTCATTATATAGTGCTGGGTGTTATTATACTGATGCAGATACCACTGACCCTATAACCAGCCCTCCTATAGCTACACCCATGTACCAGTGTCACTACTGTGTCCTTATATAGTGCTGGGTGTTATTATACTGATGCAGATACCACTGACCCTATAACCAGCCCTCCTCTGGCTATACCCATGTGCCAGTGTCACTACTGTGTCATTATATAGTTCTGGGTGTTATTATACTGATGCAGATACCACTGATCCTATAACCAGCCCTCCTCTAGCTACACCCATGTACCAGTGTCACTACTGTGTCATTATATAGCGCTGGGTCTTATGCTGATGCAGATACCACTGACCCTATAACCAGCCCTCCTCTAGCTACACCCATGTGCCAGTGTCACTACTGTGTCATTATATAGCGCTAGGTGTTATTATACTGATGCAGATACCTCTGATCCTATAACCAGCCCTCCTCTGGCTATATCCATGTGCCAGTGTCACTACTGTGTCATTATATAGTGCTGGGTGTTATTATACTGAGGCAGATACCACTGGTGCTATAACCAGCCCTCCTCTGGCTATACCCATGTGCCAGTGTCACTACTGTGTCATTATATAGTGCTGGGTGTTATTATACTGATGCAGATACCACTGACCCTATAACCAGTCCTCCTCTGGCTATGCCTATGTACAGGGCCGCCATCAGGGGGGGACATGGGTGACTCCCGTCAGGGGCCCAATGGGCCAGGGGGGGCCCATGAGGCAAGAACTAAAAAAAAAAATTACATTTTGGCAGCCACCAGTGGGAACTACAGCAGAGTGCTAATTGAGCATGGGAAATGTTATTACAAGGAGTAAAGTATTAGCATTTGAGAGGATTTCTGAGTGTGCACTAAACTACTATGCACAGAGTGAGACAGACTTGGCACTTTGTTTATACAGTGTGTGCCTGAGTCAGACTGCAGATAACTTTCATTTGCAGAGGAGGTAGGACTTACTTAGCAAATGTTTTTTATTTCTTTGTGCAATTTCGGATTATAACTTCAGTGTGGTAGTAGTTGTTTGGTGGGGCTAGGGGTCCATAAAAACCCTTTTTTTTAGCAGCAGTGTATTTATGATTATTTGACAATGCTGTAGAAATTCTATATTTAAAACCATGCAGAAATGTTTCCTCCTCAATACACAAATGGTAGGTGCTAGGGATGAACCGAAATTTCGGCCGCAGAAACATTTCGGCCGAAAATTGCATTTTTGGCTATTTCGGTTTTCTTTTTTTTTTTTTGCCTGTTATTTTCGGTAAAATTATTGTGTAGCATGTTTCAAATTTGATTCTAGCCTAAAGCTGCTGTTTAACCCCTTAACGGCCGAGCACGTACAGGGTACGTCCTCTAAAAAAATACCCTTAATGACCAAAGACGTACCCTGCACGTTCTCGGTCTGGAAAGCAGCTGGAAGTCCTGCTCGCTTCCAGCTGCTTTCCGGTTATTGCAGTGATGCCTCGATATCGAGGCATCCTGCAATAACCTTTAGTAGCCATCCGATGCAGAGAGGGCCACTCTGTGGCCCTCTCTGCACCGGACATCTATGGATTTCAGCGTTGGTGGGTGGGAACCTGTGTGGGAGGTGGGTGGCGGCCATCGATGGCCCAGGTGATGTGGAGGGGGCGGGATCGTGGGCGGGGATGCCCGGGGGCGTGCACGGACGTGCGCACGTGCACGGGGAGGTGGGGGCGGGCATGTGCATGGGAAGGGAGCGGGTGGGAACCGCTACACTACAGAGAATTTTAACTGATTAGTAGGGGGGAAATCTTAATAAAAACAACAAAATAAGTCATCAGGGGGTGCTGGGTTGCTCTGTGGAGGGAGGGAAGCTACACTACAGAAAAAAAAACGGAAAAAAAAAAAATAGAAACCATTTTTTTCTGCAAACTGGGTACTGGCAGACAGCTGCCAGTACCCAAGATGGCCCCCAATAAGGCAGAGTTGGGAGGGTTAGAGAGCTGTTTGGGGTATCAGGGAGGTTGGGGGCTATGGGGGATTCTATAAAGCAGCATATGTAAATATGCCAAAAAACAAACAAACAAAGATACCTTTTAATTTAGTACTAGCAGACTTTCTGCCAGTACTTTAGATGGCGGGGACAATTGTGGGGTGGGGGAGGGAAGGAAGCTGTTTGGGAGGGATCAGGGGGTGGGATGTGTCAGGTGGGAGGCTGATCTCTACTCTAAAGCTAAAATTAACCCTGCAAGCTCCCTACAAACTACCTAATTAACCCCTTCACTGCTAGCCATAATACATGTGTGATGTGCATCGGCATTTAGTGGCCTTCTAATTAACAAAAAGCAACGCCAAAGCCATATATGTCTGCTATTTCTGAACAAAGGGGATCCCAGAGAAGCATTTACAACTATTTGTGCCATAATTGCACAAGCTGTTTGTAAATAATTTCAGTGAGAAACCTAAAATTGTGAAAAAATTAAAGTTTTTTTTAATTTGATCGCATTTGGCTGTGAAATGATGGCATGAAATATACCAAAATGGGCCTAGATCAATACTTTGGGTTGTCTACTACACTACACTAAAGCTAAAATTAACCCTAAAAGTTCCCTACATGCTCCCTAATTAACCCCTCCATTGCTGGGCATAATACACGTGTGGTCCGCATTGGCATTTAGCAGCCTTCTAATTACCATAAAGCAAAGCCATATATCTCTGCTATTTATGAACAAAGGGGATCCAAGAGAAGCATTTACAACCATTTATTCCTTAATTGCATAAATTGTTTGTAAATAATTTCAGTGAGAAACCTAAAGTTTGTAAAAAAAATGTGAAAAAGTGAACAATTTTTTTTATTTGATCGCATTTGGCTGTGAAATGGTGGCATGAAATATACCAAAATGGGCCTAGATCAATACTTTGGGATGTCTTCTAAAAAAAAAATATATACATGTCAAGGGATATTCAGGGATTCCTGAAAGATATTAGTGTTCCAATGTAACTAGCGCTAATTTTGAAAAAAAAGTGGTTTGGAAATAGCAAAGTGCTACTTGTATTTATGGCCCTATAGCTTGCAAAAAAAGCAAAGAACATGTAAACATTGGGTATTTCTAAACTCAGGACATAATTTAGAAACTATTTAGCATGGGTGATTTTTGGTGGTTGTAGATGTGTAACAGATTTTGGGGGTCAAAGTTAGAAAAAGTGTGATTTTTTTAATTTTTTCCTCATATTTTATATTTTTTTTTTATAGTAAATTATAAGATATGATGAATATAATGGTATCTTTTGAAAGTCCATTTAATGGCGAGAAAAATGGTATATAATATGTGTGGGTACAGTAAATGAGTAAGAGGAAAATTACAGCTAAACACAAACACCGCAAAAATGTAAAAATAGCCTTGGTCCCAAACGGACAGAAAATGGAAAAGTGCTGTGGTCATTAAGGGGTTAAGTTAATTACTTGACTTACTGTTTTGCATATAATTAGTTTTCTAGGACTGTACTTTATTTGGATAATTGGTAAAAAAAATAATGTTAAATCTAATTCTGTTACATAGAACTAAATGAAGAATAATACAGTATATTGATATTTAATTTTGTTTTAAGTAGGGATGCACTAAAATTTTGGTCGCAGATACATTTTGGCCGAAAATGGCATTATCATTTTTTGCCTGTTTTTTTTTTCTTGGTAAAATTATTGTATAGAATATTATTGTTTTAAGATATTTTTGTCCAATTTTAGTGTGTTACTTGCAATAAAAGTGTGGGCTTTTTTTTATTGGCTTGAAGGTTTTCATTAATTAGTCTTATTATGCAAAAAAAAAAAAAAATTTCAAAAAAGACATTTTCGATATCGGTTTCGGTTTTCGGCCAAGTGCATCCTGGATTTTTGGGTTTGGTTTCGGTCCAGAATTTCCATTTCGGTGCATCACTAGTAGGTGCCCTTTTGGCAGATATGCATTTTTTTATTTTATTTATATATATATATATATATATATATACTGTATATATATATATATATATATATATATATATATATATATATATATATATATATATATATATAAATTACATTCCAGTTCACTGCCCCTTTATGCAAGGACTTTCCAGATGCAAGGAGGCATTTTATCTAAGATTTTTACATCTGCATAAAATGTTATACTCTCAGACTAAGATTGCTCAGTGTTTGAAATGAGACAGGTTAACTTAAAATTGTTCAGTTTACACTACAGCTGACTTAATTTTGAAATACATACCAATGAGCCTAAATCCTGCATTTAACCAGATCTAATGGTATGAGTACCACAGCTTATGGTTCCACCAAGACTATATAGAGTACAGCATTTTCAAAATCCATAAGTACAGCTGACAGATGGGAACATTTGTACACTATATTTGAAGTGGTGCTCTTGGTTGTGGAAAATGGGGAAAAAAACAAACAAACATATGTCAACCTTTTAAAAGTACTTTTCTTCATCTAGCCATCTACCCAGATCATTAATGTACAATTTTGAATTCACAAAATTATTTTTGTTTGCACATTTACAAATATGATTCTTTAAAAAGTGATCTCTTAATTTCTGCAATTTTTTTATCATGCATGTCACACAATGTTGATTTTGGGGATGCAAGGTGCATAAATGTTTCCTCCTGTGAGTGTTTATGTGGGTGTCTGTGTTTATGTCTTTGTGCTTTGGTTTGTGTCTCTATGAATGTGTATGTATTTTTTTCTGTGGGTCTCTCTGTGAGGGTGGGTGTGTATGTCTTTGTGCATTTTCTGTGGATGTCTGAGGGTGTGTGCATATGCCTTTGAGCTTTTTCTATGGCTGTCTCTGTGAGGGTGTGTGTATGCTTGTCTTTGTATATTTTCTCTGGATGCCTCTGTGAGGGTGGGTGTGTATGTCTGTGTTTTCTGTGGATGTCTCTGTGAGGGTGTGTGTGTGTGTGTATGTATGTATGTATGTCTGTGTTTTCTGTGGATGTCTCTGTGAGGGTGTGTGTTTTCTGTGGGTGTCTCTGTGAGGGTGTGTGTATGTCTTTGTGTGTTTTCTGTGGATGTCTCAGTGAGGGTGTGTGTATGTATGTCTTTCTGTGTTTTATGTGGTTGTCTCTCTGTGTGCTTATGTCTTTGTATGTTTTCTGTGGTTGTCTCTCTGTGTGTGTATGTCTTTGTGTGTTTTCTGAGGCTGTCTCTGTCGGTGTTTCCTTGGGTGTATGTGCTAGTTTGAGTTTGTGTGTGTGTCCATTGTCTGTTCCTTTTTAGGACATTTTGGCCTTACTACTGATTATTCACATCTTTCTACAGACTTTGAGACTAACAAGACCTTTCCGGAAGTCACCAATCCACCATTTAACCTTTAAATTATTGTTTAGGCAGTTCAGGGCCTTTCCTTTCAGCCACTGCATGCTGTTGTCATCATTTAGTTGGCATCTTCCTTTACAAAAAGATAATCAGAACTCCATATTTTGTTTTCTAAATCTCCTTTTTTTTTTTTTTTTTTTTTTTTTACAAAACTGTAGTTTACCTCATTACTTGTCAGGTCAATGTAAACAAGTGCTGAGTGTCTGTTTGGGTGTCTGTGTCTGAGTGTGTTTCTTTGTGTGTCTGCTAGAGTGTCTATATGTGAATCCTTATGTGTGAATGTGTGTGTGTTTCAGTGTATGAGTTTGTCTGTGTGTATGTTACTACATTTACAACATTTACAACATTTCCAAGTTTAAATAGACACTTAAGAATAAAGTGCATATACGTTTTAGTCACTTGGTCAAAAATTGCACATGTCAAAGGGGGGGGGGGGGCTGATCAATGGTTAAGTCAGGGGCCCCAAAATTTCTAGTGGCGACCCTGCCCATGTACCAGTGTCACTACTGTGTCATTATGTAGTGCTTGGTGTTATTATACTGATGCAGATACCACTGATCCTATAACCAGCCCTCCTCTGGCTATACTCGTGTGCCAGTGTCACTACTGTGTCATTATATAGCGCTGGGTGTTATTATACTGATGCAGATACCACTGACCCTATAACCAGCCCTTGTCTGGCTATACCCATGTGCCAGTGTCACTACTGTGTCATTATATAGTGCTGGGTGTTATTATACTGATGCAGATACCACTGACCCTATAACCAGCCCTCCTCTGGCTATACTCGTGTGCCAGTGTCACTACTGTGTCATTATATAGCGCTGGGTGTTATTATACTGATGCAGATACCACTGACCCTATAACCAGCCCTCCTCTGGCTATACTCATGTGCCAGTGTCACTACTGTGTCATTATATAGTGCTGGGTGTTATTATACTGATGCAGATACCACTGACCCTATAACCACCCTTGTCTGGCTATACCCATGAGCCAGTGTCACTACTGTGTCATTATATAGTGCTGAGTGTTATTATACTGATGCAGATACCACTGATCCTATAACCAGCCCTCCTCTGGCTATACGCATGTGCCAGTGTCACTACTGTGTCATTATATAGTGCTGGGTGTTATTATACTGATGCAGATACCACTGATCCTATAACCACCCTTGTCTGGCTATACCCATGAGCCAGTGTCACTACTGTGTCTTTGTATAGAGCTGGGTGTTATTATAATGATGCAGATACCACTGACCCTATAACCAGCCCTCCTCTGGCTATACCCATGTGCCAGTGTCACTACTGTGTCATTATTGTGTCATTATTTTATAGTGATTGGTGTTATTATAATTATGCAGATACCACTGATCCTATAACCAGCCCTCCTCTGGCTATACCCATGTGCCAGTGTCACTACTGTGTCATTATATAGTGCTGAGTGTTATTATACTGATGCAGATACCACTGATCCTATAACCAGCCCTCCTCTGGCTATACTCATGTGCCAGTGTCACTACTGTGTCATTATATAGCGCTGGGTGTTATTATACTGATGCAGATACCACTGACCCTATAACCAGCCCTCCTCTGGCTATACTCATGTGCCAGTGTCACTACTGTGTCATTATATAGCGCTGGGTGTTATTATACTGATGCAGATACCACTGACCCTATAACCAGCCCTCCTCTGGCTATACTCATGTGCCAGTGTCACTACTGTGTCATTATATAGTGCTGGGTGTTATTATACTGATGCAGATACCACTGATCCTATAACCAGCCCTCCTCTGGCTATACGCATGTGCCAGTGTCACTACTGTGTCATTATATAGTGCTGGGTGTTATTATACTGATGCAGATACCACTGATCCTATAACCACCCTTGTCTGGCTATACCCATGAGCCAGTGTCACTACTGTGTCTTTGTATAGAGCTGGGTGTTATTATAATGATGCAGATACCACTGACCCTATAACCAGCCCTCCTCTGGCTATACCCATGTGCCAGTGTCACTACTGTGTCATTATTGTGTCATTATTTTATAGTGATTGGTGTTATTATAATTATGCAGATACCACTGATCCTATAACCAGCCCTCCTCTGGCTATACCCATGTGCCAGTGTCACTACTGTGTCATTATATAGTGCTGGGTGTTATTATACTGATGCAGATACCACTGATCCTATAACCAGCCCTCCTCTGGCTATACCCATGTGCCAGTGTTATTACTGTGTCATTATATAGTGCTGGGTGTTATTATACTGATGCAGATACCACTGATCCTATAACCAGCCCTTGTCTGGCTATACCCATGTGCCAGTGTCACTACTGTGTCATTATATAGTACTGGGTGTTATTATACTGATGCAGATACCACTGACCCTATATCCAGCCCTTGTCTGGCTATACGCATGTGTCAGTGTCACTACTGTGTCATTATATAGTGCTGGGTGTTATTATACTGATGCAGATACCACTGACCCTACAGGGAGTGCAGAATTATTAGGCAAATGAGTATTTTGACCACATCATCCTCTTTATGCATGTTGTCTTACTCCAAGCTGTATAGGCTCGAAAGCCTACTACCAATTAAGCATATTAGGTGATGTGTATCTCTGTAATGAGAAGGGGTGTGGTCTAATGACATCAACACCCTATATCAGGTGTGCATAATTATTAGGCAACTTCCTTTCCTTTGGCAAAATGGGTCAAAAGAAGGACTTGACAGGCTCAGAAAAGTAAAAAATAGTGAGATATCTTGCAGCACTCTTAAAATTGCAAAGCTTCTGAAGCGTGATCATCGAACAATCAAGCGTTTCATTCAAAATAGTCAACAGGGTCGCAAGAAGCGTGTGGAAAAACCAAGGCGCAAAATAACTGCCCATGAACTGAGAAAAGTCAAGCGTGCAGCTGCCAAGATGCCACTTGCCACCAGTTTGGCCATATTTCAGAGCTGCAACATCACTGGAGTGCCCAAAAGCACAAGGTGTACAATACTCAGAGACATGGCCAAGGTAAGAAAGGCTGAAAGATGACCACCACTGAACAAGACACACAAGCTGAAACGTCAAGACTGGGCCAAGAAATATCTCAAGACTGATTTTTCTAAGGTTTTATGGACTGATGAAATGAGAGTGAGTCTTGATGGGCCAGATGGATGGGCCCGTGGCTGGATTGGTAAAGGGCAGAGAGCTCCAGTCCGACTCAGACGCCAGCAAGGTGGAGGTGGAGTACTGGTTTGGGCTGGTATCATCAAAGATGAGCTTGTGGGGCCTTTTCGGGTTGAGGATGGAGTCAAGCTCAACTCCCAGTCCTACTGCCAGTTTCTGGAAGACACCTTCTTCAAGCAGTGGTACAGGAAGAAGTCTGCATCCTTCAAGAAAAACATGATTTTCATGCAGGACAATGCTCCATCACACGCGTCCAAGTACTCCACAGCGTGGCTGGCAAGAAAGGGTATAAAAGAAGAAAATCTAATGACATGGCCTCCTTGTTCACCTGATCTGAACCCCATTGAGAACCTGTGGTCCATCATCAAATGTGAGATTTACATGGAGGGAAAACAGTACACCTCTCTGAACAGTGTCTGGGAGGCTGTGGTTGCTGCTGCACGCAATGTTGATGGTGAACAGATCAAAACACTGACAGAATCCATGGATGGCAGGCTTTTGAGTGTCCTTGCAAAGAAAGGTGGCTATATTGGTCACTGATTTGTTTTTGTTTTGTTTTTGAATGTCAGAAATGTATATTTGTGAATGTTGAGATGTTATATTGGTTTCACTGGTAAAAATAAATAATTGAAATGGGTATATATTTGTTTTTTGTTAAGTTGCCTAATAATTATGCACAATAATAGTCACCTGCACACACAGATATGCCCCTAAAATAGCTATAACTAAAAACAAACTAAAAACTACTTCCAAAACTATTTAGCTTTGATATTAATGAGTTTTTTGGGTTCATTGAGAACATGGTTGTTGTTCAATAATAAAATTAATCCTCAAAAATACAACTTGCCTAATAATTCTGCACTCCCTGTATATCCAGCTCTTGTCTGGCTATACGCATGTGTCAGTGTCACTACTGTGTCTTTGTATAGAGCTGGGTGCTATTATATAGATGCAGATACACATCCAGTATTTCACTCAGGCTTTATTTATTCCATAACTTATCACCCAATATCGCTAGCAATCTCTTGACAAGCCACTAACTTTATTCACACTACATATTTTTTTTTTTTATTCCTATTATTTAATCAGAAAGAAAAGATAAACTAAGGTTGTGGCGGACACTGCAAGGGTTAGTCACGGACACCAGTGACCGTGTATGGACACCTTGCCTATCCGTGCACACCACCAGCAAAACTATTATAACTCGCGCAGCTGAAGGCACAGATGATGGTTAGCATTTATTAGCAATAAAGTTTGTTATGTACATTGTTTTTTATTTTTAGACATAATGCTATTGCACACTTAATAGACTACAGCATAGTGTAAATATAACTTTTATATGCATTAGGAAACAAAAAAAATTGTGTGAATCACTTTATTGCTATATTCGCTTTATTGCGGTGGTCTGGAACCAAGCCCGCAATATCTCTGAGGTACGCCTGTACCTTTTATTATTTATTGTGTCTACCTTTCATGTAATTTTAATAAAAAAAATCCTAAAACTTGAAAGAACACATTTAAGGCTTCACAAGCCTAACCTTGTCACATATCTGTCCCCGATTTGCAGTTTATTGTTTCTTGAAGTAAAATAATTACGATTTTGTTAACACAATGACAGAGGCATGCCTGTTTTCTCAAGGCTGAAGTCTGGATTGGCTCCTGCAAATAAGAAAAGCCAGGGGTGGAGTTTGACTATTGAAAAACAGTTGCAGCAAAGACAGTGTCAATCTGTTCTAATAATGTTCCAACTGTGCCGATACGTTAATCTATTGGAATACTGCGGGAAAATGTTGTAATACAAGAGACTCTACTGTATATGTACTTCATAATTGTTTCTCACATTTCTTCTCTGGTCCTTTTACTAATAAACATTTTTATGCCCCCCTGTGCAAAGCTGATTTTGAGCTATTTTACTGCTTTTATTTAAACACTATTGTGTCATTATCCAGTAAGTGACCCACACAAATGATTTATTGTTTTTTTGCAGCAGCAGGATTTAGAATATACAATTATTAAAGGTACTAGTCCTAAAGCCCGTTAACACGGGCCGTGTTGTGTTATATTTAAAATCTCTCTCTCTCTCTCTCTCTCTCTCTCTCTCTCTCTCTCTCTCTCTCTCTCTCTCTCTCTCTCTCTCTCTCTCTCTCTCTCTCCTCTCTCCTCTCTCCTCTCTCCTCTCTCCTCTCTCCTCTCTCCTCTCTCCTCTCTCCTCTCTCCTCTCTCCTCTCTCCTCTCTCCTCTCTCCTCTCTCCTCTCTCCTCTCTCCTCTCTCCTCTCTCCTCTCTTCTCTCTTCTCTCCTCTCTCTCTTCTGTGTTTCAGCTGAGCTGCCGGGTCCTCGCGCGCCTCTGTGTTTCAGCTGAGCTGCCGGGTCCTCGCGCTGCTGCCGGGTCCTCGCGGCAAGAGTTTGTCTGAACTGCGCATGACGGCTTCAGACAAACTCTTGTCTTTTATTATATAGGATATTTTATTGCATATGAGACAGCTGCAACCACATTTTAACAAATATGTATCCTTTTGTTATTGCTTTAGTAAATAACTGAAAATAGCCAGGTAACCAGTGCTGCTACTGTGTTCAACATATTACAATTATTATCAAGGGCATTTAAAGTTGCATGAGGGGTCCATATTGTGCTAGAGTATAAATTCAAGCTCTTTTTTTGTTGTTGCCTGGTGATAGCTGTAACCATTGTGATCACCTGACAAAAATATACAGACAAAATTAAAAAAATAAAATAAAATGTCCACTATAAAACAAACTTTATTGTGTCTCTAAATACATTTTTTAATTATTATTATAAATGTCTAAAGCTATTATTAGTAGTCAAATATTAAACTTTTTATTTTAAGAGGACTTGGCACTTTTCAAGACCCCTACCGTTTGACAGAGCAGATGGTTCTCTTTCAAATGAGGGGGTATTGATCATCTGTGGGATTTGAATAACCTCTCCCTTGCAGCTCCCCTGCCAGCTATAGTGGCTCCGCCCCTTTGTGACATCACCACACACTTGTGGCAGTGTCACCCACACTCCCATTGATGGCATGGGAGTGCCACCCACAATCTCCGGCCTGTAGTTTGGGGGATTGCTGAAAACAACTTCTGATCTGCGATCCCCCTTCATGATGAGGATGCCTCATCATGTGCGCACAGGCCGTGATGGGCATAACAAGGGATCCTCGTCATGTGCATCGAACCGGCTAGGAGTGCAGTATGGTGACAGGATATTTATAATTTGTACAAAAATAAATCTTCTGTATTTTACCTGTTGTATCAGCATATCTCTGATATATTATAGCTTAGAATCAAATAGATATTTAAAGAAATATATAAATGAAGTAATATAACACTTCTCATTAGCACACACCAGGTTTCCATTCTTTACATCATATAGTGAGGAAGTTTTACTCGAGGAAGTTTTACTCAGCACCACTATTAAGTGATTTTTATTTTAGACTTCCGTCCCTGGTACAACATCTCCCTTGTTTCCTTCCGCCTGTATTACTCAGATCCTAATGTACAAGCTGCTGATGAGATTTATATAAAGTGTGTGAGTTAACGAAGGGGGTAAAAGTAAACAGTACTAAATATAGAATGGAATTATCAGATATACCTGAAACTTTCATGATTCAGCTAGAGCAGCAATTTTAAACAACTTTCTAATTTACTCATATTATCAATTTGTTCTCTTGATATCTTTATTTGAAAAAGCAGGAATGTAAACTTAGGAGCCTTCCCATTTTTGGTTCAACACCCTGGGTAGCATTTACTGATTGGTGGCGTGTTTTTCTAGTGCGTGTTTTTTTTATATCCCTTAATTATAGTCAAATGTAGTACTGAGGAACAGAATAAAGGACTACACGTTTGAAGGGACAGTAAAGTAAAAAACTTTCATGATTTGTTTTGTTCTTTTGGTATCATTTGTTGAACAGCATCATTAGGTATGCTCAGGAGCACCAATGCTATGAAAGAAAAAATGTGGGTTTCATGTTCCTTCATCCTTTGTCCCGACACAAATAACCCTAACAATGTCCTGACTTCAATACCACCCTATCACCCAATGGACCAATGCAACACAACCTCCACATTGCAAACACCCTGTCGTGCTTTATCCCCACAATGCTCAGAGTCTGCTGTTATTGATCCCCCATCAGCAACCTCTTTTACATAATTCCGTACCCATCCCAAATACCTCTACTAAATCTAAACCCCAGATGTCCATCCCATAAGTGCCCCTTTATGTGATGACATCACTATCACAAATACCTCCACTAAATCTAACTCCCACAGATGTTCACCCTATAAGTGCCCCTTTATGTGATGCCATCACCATCACAAATACCTCCACAAAATCTAAACCCCCAGCTGTCCACCCCATAAGTGCCCCTTTATGTGATTCCATCACAAATACCTCCACTAAATCTAAACCCCCAGATGTCCATCCCATAAGTGCCCCTTTATGTGATTCCATCACCATCACAAATACCTCCACAAAATCTAAACCCCCAGCTGTCCACCCCATAAGTGCCCCTTTATGTGATTCCATCACAAATACCTCCACTAAATCTAAACCCCCAGATGTCCACCCCATAAGTGTCCCTTTATGTGATTCTGTCACCATCACAAATACCTCCACTAAATCTAAACCCCCAGATGTCCATCCCATAAGTGCCCCTTTTTGTGATTCCATCACCATCACAAATACCTCCACTAAATCTAAACCCCCAGATGTCCATCCCATAAGTGCCCCTTTTTGTGATTCTATCACTAATACCTCCACTAAATCTAAACCCCTAGATGTCCATCCCATAAGTGCCCCTTTATGTGATACTATCACAAATACCTCCACTAAATCTAAACCCCCAGATGTCCACCCCATAAGTGCCCCTTTATGTGATACTATCACAAATACCTCCACTAAATCTAAACCCCCAGATGTCCACCCCATAAGTGCCCCTTTATGTGATTCCATCACCATCACAAATACCTCCACTAAATCTAAACCCTCAGCCATTTGCCCACTAATAAACCCATTCCTTCACAATCCTATCACTGATTAAAAACATCTCCTCCTTAAATATACTGCACACTACAAATAATTTGAAAAATTCCTTAAATATAGAATTATTATTTTTTTACATGAAGTAAAGTAGAAGATTCTTCAGCATTTGTCATCTGTTGATTGGCAGCAAAATGTCCTCTTTTTCCTGATCACCACTTAGTTCTAGATCTTTTGTGGTGTTCCCTCCTATAGAAGATACAATCCTGAGACTGACACAGCAGCAGATTAACCTTTATTTGCTTGTACAGAGGTCTCTATGAAGGTTAAAGGGTTTATAACCTGGGTACCTTTGCAGACCACTCAACCATCCTATATAGAGGTCTGTCTGCTTTTTTTAGCCCACGTTGTCTCTTGCCAGGCTAAATATCCTATGTTTTAGGGGCTTCCCAACTCTTTAGAGGTGTATGTCCTTACTCCACTCAGTTCTGCAAGACCACACCCACAACACACCCCAACCCTCTTATCCTGGCATCCGGGGTATTTTGAGAGGTATACAACCATGGTTAGAAGCTCAGTGGCTATCTTTCATAGACTCTGGTCACTAGTATTTAGTGTAATACAAATATTGATCTTCCAATGTCCTTTTTTGCATAGAATTACAGATTGCAAGCCAGCCTCTTTATTAAAGGCCCATTTTATGCAAATCAATTTATAGTATGCACATAAAAGAGGAGCAATTAAACATAGTGGTTTTTATGCTAAGGGATGTAAAGTAAAAGGTATTTACCTATAAACTGAAAGTCATACAGTAGTATTAGTAGCATCCTTCCTGCTAATGCTTATTGGCGGAAAACTACCCGCTGCTAATGCTTGGTGGCTGATACTTCATTTCTACACATGCTCATTGGCTAAAAAAATACTCCATAACAATGTTCATTGGTTGAGAAAAACCAATGAGCATTGACAATAAATATTTAGCTACTTTTTAGTCAAATTATGTAGTCAAATTAGTCCTTATAAAAACTCAATCAAAAACTTAGTTTATTTTCTTATCTCCAAATAATAGTGGTGGTGCATAATGATTACAATAAATATTTAAAAAAAAGAGGAGATAAAAGGAAGATATTAATATAACTTTCTTTTGTTGAAGAGCATTTTGCATAAATGTTTTGTAGATGATCCATTTATACAGCATCTGGGAATGTTTTTGTAACAATGTATAGTTTTGCTTATTTTTTTAATAACATTGTGCTGAGTTTCAGTCTCCTAACCATGCCCCACAGTGTCAGATGTATATTCAGGTCTACAGACTCCTGCTGGCTCCTGTTTATGTTAGCTGTCTTTTCATATGCAGGGAAGGGGGGGGGGGTGGCTGCTCTTCTTGTTTTCTCAGCCCTTTGCACTGGGTGTCCCAGCCTAACCTCATCGACAGAGCTAAACTGGGAGCTTCTAAGTAAGTTTTTAAAGGGTTTTATACTGGATATTTAGATCAGTATCTGCGCATATTATTCTTTATAGTAGTGTCTATTACATGCAGTTATATGAAAATTGATGTATACTGTCCCTTTAAAGGGACACTGAACCCAAATTTTTTCTTCCGTGATTCAGATAGGGCATGCACTTTTAAGTAACTTTCTAATTTACTCCTATTATCAATTTGTCTTCATTCTCTTGCTATCTTTATTTGAAAAATAATGCATCTAAGCTTTTTTTTTTTTTTTTTTTTTTTTTTTTTTTTTTTTTTGGTTCAGACCTCTGAACAGCACTTTTTTATTAGTGAATGAATTTATCCACCAATCAGCAAGAACAACCCACGTTGTTCACCAAAAATGGGCCGGCATTTAAACTTACATTCTTGCATTTCAAATAAAGATACAAAGAGAATGAATAAAATGTAATAATAGGAGTAAATTAGAAAGTTGCTTAAAATGTCATACTCTATCTGAATCACGAAAGAAAAAATTTGGGTTCAGTGTCCCTTTAAGTTTAGAGATAAGATTAGATTGTTAGTTTTACTTCAACAGAATGTTTTGTCTTTTTTAACATTATTAGTCCTATAACAACTTGTCGGTATCTTCCTTTGAAATATCATCAATGTGTCTCTAACTCGGTTTGCACCCTGAGGGCGGTGAGTGAGAACGCCATGTTCTCACTTGTCTTTAAATCTGCATAAGTAGGTGAGATCCTTATTCATACTCTGCCAGATTGTACGATTCTAATACAAACAAACGACGTCTTCTAATTCATACATAGGTAAAACACATAGCTAAAGCAGCACTCAGGATCCGGAAGCATTGCAGTTCCTGAATAGAACACAAGTATTGAACCAATGAGAAGCGGGAGCTGCAGGACACCACTAATGCTTGTAGCTCAGGAGCAGGACTTTATCTGTAAAGTCAAAATTAAACTTTTTATGATCCAGACAGAGCGTGCAGTTTTATCCCCTTAAAGGTACAGTCTAGGCCAAAAAAAACTTTCATGATTCAGATAGGGCATATCATTTTAAACAATTTTCCAATTTACTTTTATCACCAATTTTGCTTTGTTCTCTTGGTATTCTTAGTTGAAAGCTTAACCTAGGAGGTTCATATGCTAATTTCTTAGACCTTGAAGGCCACCTCTTTTCAGATTGCATTTTAACAGTTTTTCACCACTAGAGGGTGTTAGTTCATGTATTTCATATAGATAACACTGTGCTCGTGCACGTGAAGTTATCTGGGAGCAGGCACTGATTGGCTAGACTGCAAATCTGTCAAAAGAACTGAAATAAAGGGGCAGTTTGCAAAGGCTTAGATACAAGATAATCACAGAGGTTAAACGTATATTATTATAACTGTGTTGGTTATGCAAAACTGGGGAATGGGTAATAAAGGGATTATCTATCTTTTAAAACAATAAAAATTCTGGTGTAGACTGTCCCTTTAAAGGGACACTGAACCCAATTTTTTCTTTTGTGATTCAGATAGAGCGTGCAACTTGCAACTTTAAGCAACTTTCTAATTTACTCCTATTATCAATTTTTCTTCATTCTCTTGCAATCTTTATTTGAAAAAGAAGGCATCTAAGCTTTTTTTGGTTCAGTACTCTGGATAGTACTTGTTTATTGGTGGATGAATTTATCCACCAATCAACAAGGACAACCCAGGTTGTTCACCAAAAATGGGCAAGCATCTAATCTTACATTCTTTCATTTCAAATAAAGATAGCAAGAGAATGAAGAAAATTTGATAATAGGAGTAAATTAGAAAGTTGCTTAAAATTGCATGCTCTATCTGAATCACCAAAGAAAAAAATTTGTGTTCAGTGTCCCTTTAAGTGCAATTGATGACACAATGTATTTAGCATGGATGACGACCATGTGTTGTCATCTGCAGGGGGTTGCTTTCTGAGCATGCTAAGTATTATTACTACCTACCTGCTACTGTCTGCAGCCTATCAATGTCCTGGTTTTATGAGTCACACCCATGACCTGCCAGACACGCCTACAGTATGTTTGTGACTCCACCCACACATAGCTAGTGATCCTTTTTAACCTTTATCTGGTGAGCTAATAACAAGAGGCTTGTGTGTGTAACCACCAATCAACAGCTAGCTCTCTGTAGTGCATTGCTGTTCCAGGATCTACCATGTTGTTCAACAAAGGATACTGAGAGAATGCAATCAGTTTGATAATACAAGTAAAATGGAAGTATCTGAAAAGTTTATTTTTGACTTTCATGTGTCTTGAATACTAAGTTGTGTTAAAGGAACACGGAAATAAAACTTTCATGGTTCAATCAGAACATGCAAGAACAAATTCTCTAGCAAATCAGTGCAGTTAATTTTTGCTCTTTTATGCCCCTTTAATTACTGCTACCTACTACACACACACTGTCTATCTACCTTAATCCCTTTAAAAAAACATTTAAGTCAAACAAACTTTAATTATTCGGATAGTTACAGTTATAACATTTTTTTTTCCAATTTACTTCTATTGCCAAATCTACATATTTCTATTGGTCTGTTCACTATGAGAGCATACTGAAGTAGGCTCAGGAGCATGGCAGTGTCTTGTGCACTATATGGCAGCAGAGTTTGCAACAATGTTTATTGTAGCAATGTATACATATAAAGCTCAAAACACGTGCACGCTCCTGAGAGTTTTAAAACTGCACATTCCTTCGGAATCATGACAATTTAAAGGGACAGTCTAGTGAAAATTAAACTTTCATGATTCAGATAGGGCATGTCATTCCAATTTACTTTTATCATTACATTTGCTTTGCTCTCAGTATTCTTTGTTGAAAGCTAAACCTAGGTAGGCTCATATGCTAATGTCTAAGCCCTTGAAGGCCACCTCTTATCTGAATGCATTTGACAGTTTTGCACAGCTAGCCAGTACTAGTTTATGTGTGCCATATAGATAACATTGTGCTCACTCGAGGGGGCACTGACTGGCTAAAATGCAAGTCTGTCAAAGGAACTGAGATAAGGGGGGCAATCTGCAGAGGATTAGATACAAGGTAATCACAGAGGTAAAAAGTGTATTAATATAACTGAGATAAGGAGCAGTCTGCAGAGGCTTAGATACAAGGTAATCACAGAGGTAAAAAGTGTATTAATATAACTGAGATAAGGAGCAGTCTGCAGAGGCTTAGATACAAGGTAATCACAGAGGTAAAAAGTGTATTAATATAACTGTGATAAGGAGCAATCTGTAGAGGATTAGATACAAGGTAATCACAGATGTAAAAAGTGTATTAATATAACTGAGATAAGGCGCAGTCTGCAGAGGCTTAGATACAAGGTAATTACAGAGGTAAAAAGTATATTAATATAGCTGAGATAAGGAGCAGTCTGCAGAGGCTTAGATACAAGGTAATTACAGAGGTAAAAAGTGTATTAATATAACTGAGATAAGGAGCAGTCTGCAGAGGCTTAGATACAAGGTAATTACAGAGGTAAAAAGTGTATTAATATAACTGTGTTGATTATGAAAATATGGGGAGCGAGTAACAAAGGGATTATCTATATTTTTAAACAATAACAATTCTGTAGCAGACTGTCCCTTTAAAGGACATGGTACTCAAATATTGTGTCACTTGACAGTGATGCAGCATATCTGCAAAAAGCTGGCTACAAAAAATATCACATGAACATCTCTTTGTAAAAAAGGAAGTTGTTTTACCTCAAAATTTCCTCAGTAGCCACACCCCATTCTAAAACACTTTAAACAGCCAATCAGGATGCTTGTTCTAGGACAGTGCATCTGGCAAAAATCACAGTGAAGCAAAGTGCACTAATGAAGCGGATTGGCAGCTCTTTTTGTACTCTTGTGAGGTGAAGACATTTTGATGTCAAACAACTTCCCTTTTTACATAGAGATGCTCATGTGATATTTTCTTGGCAGCTTTTTAGAGATATGCTGCATCACTTTCAAGTGATTTACCATATAATATGGAAGTCAGAACTAATTAGATTCCACCCCCCATAAAAAAAAACAAAAAAAAACTTATAGGAGTATTTAAAGGGATAGGAACGTCAAAATTAAACTTGCATGATTCAGAAATAGCATACAATATTAAGACACTTTTAAATTCACTTCTATTTTCAAATTTGCTTTGTTCTCTTGGTATCCGTTGTTGAAAAATAATATGCACATATCCTACACTAGTGGGACATAGCTGCTGATTGGTGCCTGCACACATTTGTCTCTTGTGACTGGCTGACCAGAAGTGATCAGCTAGCCCCCAGTAGTCTATTGCTCTAGCCCCCAGTAGTCTATTGCTCTAGCCCCCAGTAGTCTATTGCTCTAGCCCCCAGTAGTCTATTGCTCTAGCCCCAGTAGTCTATTGCTCTAGCCCTCAGTAGTCTATTGCTCTAGCCCTCAGTAGTCTATTGCTCTAGCCCCCAGTAGTCTATTGCTCTAGCCCCCAGTAGTCTATTGCACTAGCCCCCAGTAGTCTATTGCACTAGCCCCCAGTAGTCTATTGCTCTAGCCCCCAGTAGTCTATTGCTCTAGCCCCCAGTAGTCTATTGCACTAGCCCCCAGTAGTCTATTGCACTAGCCCCCAGTAGTCTATTGCACTAGCCCCCAGTAGTCTATTGCTCTAGCCCCCAGTAGTCTATTGCTCTAGCCCCCAGTAGTCTATTGCACTAGCCCCCAGTAGTCTATTGCACTAGCCCCCAGTAGTCTATTGCTCTAGCCCCCAGTAGTCTATTGCACTAGCCCCCAGTAGTCTATTGCTCTAGCCCCCAGTAGTCTATTGCTTTAGCCCCCAGTAGTCTATTGCTCTAGCCCCCAGTAGTCTATTGCTCTAGCCCCCAGTAGTCTATTGCTCTAGCCCCCAGTAGTCTATTGCTCTAGCCCTCAGTAGTCTATTGCTCTAGCCCCCAGTAGTCTATTGCTCTAGCCCCCAGTAGTCTATTGCTCTAGCCCCCAGTAGTCTATTGCTCTAGCCCCCAGTAGTCTATTGCTCTAGCCCCCAGTAGTCTATTGCTCTAGCCCCCAGTAGTCTATTGCTCTAGCCCCCAGTAGTCTATTGCTTTAGCCCCAGTAGTCTATTGCTCTAGCCCCCAGTAGTCTATTGCTCTAGCCCTCAGTAGTCTATTGCTCTAGCCCCCAGTAGTCTATTGCTCTAGCCCCCAGTAGTCTATTGCTCTAGCCCCAGTAGTCTATTGCTCTAGCCCCCAGTAATCTATTGCTCTTGCCCCCAGTAATCTATTGCTCTAGCCACCAGTAGTCTATTGCTCTTGCCCCCAGTAATCTATTGCTCTAGCCCCCAGTAGTCTATTGTTCTAGCCCCCAGTAGTCTATTGATCTAGCCCCCAGTAGTCTATTGCTTTAGCCCCAGTAGTCTATTGCTCTAGCCCCCAGTAGTCTATTGCTCTAGCCCCCAGTAGTCTATTGCTCTAGCCCCCAGTAGTCTATTGCTCTAGCCCCCAGTAGTCTATTGCTCTAGCCCCCAGTAGTCTATTGCTCTAGCCCCCAGTAGTCTATTGCTCTTGCCCCCAGTAATCTATTGCTCTAGCCACCAGTAGTCTATTGCTCTAGCCCCCAATAGTCTATTGATCTAGCCCCCAGTAGTCTATTGCTCTAGCCCCCAGTAGTCTATTGCTCTAGCCCCCAGTAGTCTATTGCTCTAGCCCCCAGTAGTCTATTGCTCTAGCCCCCAGTAGTCTATTGCTCTAGCCCCCAGTAGTCTATTGCTCTAGCCCCCAGTAGTCTATTGATCTAGCCCCCAGTAGTCTATTGCTCTAGCCCCCAGTAGTCTATTGCTCTAGCCCTCAGTAGTCTATTGCTCTAGCCCCCAGTAGTCTATTGCTCTAGCCCCCAGTAGTCTATTGCTCTAGCCCCCAGTAGTCTATTGCTCTAGCCCTCAGTAGTCTATTGCTCTAGCCCCCAGTAGTCTATTGCTCTAGCCCCCAGTAGTCTATTGCTCTAGCCCTCAGTAGTCTATTGCTCTAGCCCCCAGTAGTCTATTGCTCTAGCCCCCAGTAGTCTATTGCTCTAGCCCCCAGTAGTCTATTGCTCTAGCCCTCAGTAGTCTATTGCTCTAGCCCCCAGTAGTCTATTGCTCTAGCCCCCAGTAGTCTATTGATCTAGCCCCCAGTAGTCTATTGATCTAGCCCCCAGTAGTCTATTGCTCTAGCCCCCAGTAGTCTATTGCTCTAGCCCCCAGTAGTCTATTGCTCTAGCCCTCAGTAGTCTATTGCTCTAGCCCTCAGTAGTCTATTGCTCTAGCCCCCAGTAGTCTATTGCTCTAGCCCTCAGTAGTCTATTGCTCTAGCCCCCAGTAGTCTATTGCTCTAGCCCCCAGTAGTCTATTGATCTAGCCCCCAGTAGTCTATTGATCTAGCCCCCAGTAGTCTATTGCTCTAGCCCCCAGTAGTCTATTGCTCTAGCCCCCAGTAGTCTATTGCACTAGCCCCCAGTAGTCTATTGCTCTAGCCCCCAGTAGTCTATTGCTCTAGCCCTCAGTAGTCTATTGCTCTAGCCCCCAGTAGTCTATTGCTCTAGCCCCCAGTAGTCTATTGCTCTAGCCCCCAGTAGTCTATTGCTCTAGCCCCCAGTAGTCTATTGCTCTAGCCCTCAGTAGTCTATTGCTCTAGCCCCCAGTAGTCTATTGCTCTAGCCCCCAGTAGTCTATTGATCTAGCCCCCAGTAGTCTATTGCTCTAGCCCCCAGTAGTCTATTGCTCTAGCCCTCAGTAGTCTATTGCTCTAGCCCCCAGTAGTCTATTGCTCTAGCCCTCAGTAGTCTATTGCTCTAGCCCCCAGTAGTCTATTGCTCTAGCCCCCAGTAGTCTATTGCTCTAGCCCCCAGTAGTCTATTGCTCTAGCCCCCAGTAGTCTATTGCTCTAGCCCCCAGTAGTCTATTGCTCTAGCCCCCAGTAGTCTATTGCTCTAGCCCCCAGTAGTCTATTGCTCTAGCCCCCAGTAGTCTATTGCTCTAGCCCCCAGTAGTCTATTGCTCTAGCCCCAGTAGTCTATTGCTCTAGCCCCCAGTAGTCTATTGCTCTAGCCCCAGTAGTCTATTGCTCTAGCCCCCAGTAGTCTATTGCTCTAGCCCCAGTAGTCTATTGCTCTAGCCCTCAGTAGTCTATTATTCTATAGAAAAGAAAAAAAAAAGCCCTGTAATTACAAAATATGTACTGTCCTTTTACATATACACCCTGCTAATTTCTGATACCTGCTCCCTTTCTGTCAAGTCTTTGCTGCCTCTGATCTGATTTCTCGGTGTATCCTTGTGCTTGAGAACCTCTGCTGTATCTTGTGCCTGCTGCTTTTTCTCTTTCCTACATCCCATACCTCTAACCATATTCTGCATCTTCACCTCTCCCTATGTTATACCAGGCAGCTAATTCAGGCAAACTAACTCAGTTCTACAGTTTCTACTGAATAAACTATATAGAAAATGGTGAAGGTTTCTACTGAATAAACTATACAGAAAATGGTGAAGGTTTCTACTGAATAAACTATAGGAAATGGTGAAGGTTTCTACTGAATAAACTATAGGAAATGGTGAAGGTTTCTACTGAATAAACTATATAGAAAATGGTGAAGGTTTCTACTGAATAAACTATATAGAAAATGGTGAAGGTTTCTACTGAATAAACTATATAGAAAATGGTGAAGGTTTCTACTGAAAAAACTATATAGAAAATGGTGAAGGTTTCTACTGAATAAACTACATAGACAATAGTGAAGGTTTTTAGTGAATTGTGGTCATAGTCTTCTATCAGATACAACTACTGAATCTCCCCTCTTCCTGTTCTCATGCTTTGTGCTGTATCACTCAGTTTCTCCTGCCTATTAACTCTCTGCTGTCTCTTTCCTTACTACTCTCTGCTGTCTCTTTCCTTCCTACTCTCTCTGTTGTCTCTTTCCTTCCAACTCTCTCTGCTGTCTCCTTCCTTCCTACTCTCTCTGCTGTCTCTTTCCTACTCTCTCTGCTGTCTCCTTCCTACTCTCTCTGTTGTCTCTTTCCTTCCTACTCTCTCTGCTGTCTCTTTCCTACTCAATCTGTTGTCTCTTTCCTACTCAATCTGTTGTCTCTTTCCTACTCTCTCTGTTGTCTCTTTCCTTCCTACTCTCTCTGCTGTCTTTTTCCTACTCTCTCTGCTGTCTCTTTCCTACTCTCTCTGCTGTCTCTTTCCTTCCTACTCTCTCTGTTGTCTCATTCTCTCTGCTTTCTCTTTCCTACTCTCTCTGCTGTCTCATTCCTACTCTCTCTGCTGTCTCATTCCTACTCTCTCTGCTGTCTCATTCCTACTCTCTCTGCTGTCTCATAACTTCTCTCTCTGCTGTCTCTTTCCTTCCTACTCTCTCTGCTGTCTCTTTCCTTCCTACTCTCTCTGCTATCTCTTTCATTTCTATCTCTGCTGTCTCTTTGCTACTCTCTCTGCTGTCTCTTTCCTTCCTACTCTCTCTGCTGTCTCTTTCCTTCTTACTCTTTCTGCTGTTTCTTTTCTTCTCTCTGCTGTCTCCTTCCTGCTGTCTCATTCCTACTCTCTTTGCTGTCTCATTCCTTCCTAATCTCTTTGCTGTCTCATTCCTACTCTCTGCGGTCTCTTTCCTTCCTACTATCTCTGCTTTCTCTTTCCTTTGTACTCTCTCTGCTGTCTCATTCCTACTTGCTCTGGTCTCTCTCTGCTACATTCTCTGCTGTCTCTTTACTTCCTATTCTCTCTGCTGTCTAATTCCAACTCTCTCTCTCTTTACTACTCTCTCTGCTGTCTCATTCCACTCTCTCTGCTGTCTCCTTCCTACTCTCTCTGCTGTCTCTTTCCTACTCTCTCTGCTGTCTCTTTCCTACTCTCTCTGCTGTCTCTTTCCTTCCTACTCTTAGCTGTCTCTTTCCTTCCTACTCTCAGCTGTCTCTTGCTGTCACCTGGTTTGGCTGTACAACTGTGTCCCACCTGCCTCTCTCACATCTTTTAAAATCTGCTGTCACTTATTGCTGCCATCTAAATTAAGTCACTTTCTAATGCCACTCTCCTTAGCTTTCTCTCTCTCTCTGCCACTCCCAGCCTCTCAATTTAACCAGATCTAAACTGTCTCTACAGTACAGGCACACCCCTCCAGTCTATCCCTACTCTCCAATCCTAGCTGTCTCTCTCTCTCCCCACCCATCTCTGGGCCGTCTCTTCCTGTCTGTGATTCAGAACCTCCCTCCCATAGTCACTTCCCACCCCACCCTCACTCTCTGAGACAGCAAACCACAGCTTCTCAGTTCAATCTTTTATTTCGAAAAATTCTTAACTTTACTAATTTGGGGACAAAACGAAAAAAAATAAAACTTTTTTTTTGTGGTAGAAAATCACTCATTTTGGGCAAAACATGGCAGATGATCAGACTCAAGTGGAGCTATTTGTAAAGGTAAGATTCAATCAGACAAATATATAGTTATTCATTTGTTTTTGTCAACTTATTGTGTAATTTGTAACATTGTTTTATGTTTGCATTGTGCACCATATAGTTATGTATACATTGTGTGTTTATATATATTTATATAACTGCTTATATATTAAAAAACTATTTTGGATGTGTGACCTCACCTGCAGGTGGAATTGTAAAATAGATCCACTAGTCTCAACTGCTGACATGCTTATAGTTTATATTTCTTATGTTGTATTTAATATGCATTGTTTTATATCATTCTTCAAAAAGTATTCAAATAATGAATTTAGATTATTAATAATAATATTACATTTTTAGCTTGAAAATTTGTTTTGTACTAACAATGAATGATACAGTTCCTTTGGGGGTTTTCTAACATAATGTTATAATGCATGGAAGAAAAAATATTATTGAAAGAGGATTTTCTAGTACAAGCAGAGACTTGTGTGCTTATTTCTGACTACCTTTTATCCCATTAATATACTTGATTACACATAATGGATACTTCTCTGTTAAGGTAGACCATGTTTAATGAAAGGTATAAAAAAAAAAAAAATATATATATATATATATATATATATATATATATTTATTAAAGGGACATTCAACACTAAATAATTGCTACATAGAATGATGCATTCAAAGAAAAGATTAGTCTGAGAAGAACATGTAGATGTGTTTTTATAAAGTTTCATTAGCTGTTTATTGACAAAATAAGTGTAACGTTTTAGTGTCTATAAAACAATGGGAGCTGCCATGTTGTAACTTAGGTTACCTTCTCTGCTGTGGCCAATTAGGGACAGTTATAAATAGGTTACTAGAGTGTGCAGCCAATGGCTGTGTGGAATATGTGTTCTGTACTTTGATTTCCAACAGGGACTGAAAAGTACACAATTGTCAGAATGGAATTACAGGAAAAGGGGACAAAATTAATAATGAAAGTATATTGCAGAAGATGTGTGTGTGTGTGTATATATATATATATATATATATATATATATATATATATATATATATATATGTTATCATTTTATATTACCATCTTAAAGTATATAATGTCCCTTTTAAGGGTAAATGCAAAAGGGTGAAATATTAAATTAAACTTCCATGCATGAACCAGCAATATACGCATGTATCTACCAATAGCCAATCATGTACTGCTGAGGCCCTTTTGAAAATGTTGGTGCAACTTGTGCAGCCCTTGGGAGTAATTCTGTAAAACCCATCAGTTTAACATCTATTTTCATGTTTCAGCAACTCCCTTCCTTCTATTAGGGTTTGACTTCCATCAATTGCCTAAAATTATTTTTGACTTAGCTTGTGCTTTATTCTACATAGATTTATATTCAAACACATTTGTCTAATTTCCATAAGTTGTGTTTTCTGGCTACTGAGTAAAATTTGTGAACACCAGTTATACATTACAAATTATTTTTTAGGGCTTAGTGTGTTTTCAATTTCAAAATGAGTCAGGTTAATTTTATTGAAATGGCTATCATTTTGGAGAAATAAATAATAAAATGTGTGTGTATATGTGTATATATATATATATATTCTGACTGCTTTGAGAATGAATCAAAATGTTTCACCTTGTTAAATTGACTAGTTTGGGGGGGGGGGGTAAGGTTGGGTTTTTTTTTTTTTTTTGTTTGACTGGTGTTTAATCTGCTGATGCATGAAAATGCAAAGTTGTATGCAAAACATTTTTTTGTGTGTGTGGTTTATGTAAGAAAAGGTTTTCTGTAGAGGATGAAAAAGAATGTTCTATGTATAAAATTATTTAATCTGTCAACAGTGCCTGGAGTATTTTAGGTAATGATTACACCAACTTTTCTGGAGTCACCCGGGTCTTTCTTGATGTGGGGGGAGGGAGCAGGGGTGAAAGGGAACAGAGACATTTAATTAAAGGGACAGTCAACCATAGAATTGTTATTGTTTTAAAAGATAGATAATCCCTTTATTACCCATTCCCCAGTTCTGCATAACCAACACAGTTCTATTAATGCACTTTTTACCTCTGTGATTACCATGTATCTAGGAACCTTCTTCCAGCCCCCTGATCACATGACTGTGACTGTTTATTATCTATTGTCTTGCAGTTAGCATTGTTTTGTGCTAAATCTTAAATAACCCCTGTGCCTGAACACAGTGTTATCTATATGGCCCACGTGTACTTTCTGTCTCTTTGTGTTGAAAACAGATTTAAAAAGCATGTGATAAGAGGCAGCCCTCAAAGGCTTAGAAATTAGCATATGAGGCTACCTAGGTTTAGTTTAAACTAAGAATACCAATAAAAAAAAAGCTAATTTGATGATAAAAGTAAATTGGAAAGTCAATTAAAATTAAACGTCCTATCTGAATAATGAAAGTTTAATTTATACTTGACTGTCCCTTTAAATACAGTTAGGAAAGGATGGATCAGACTGGCTCACCATTTAGTAAATAATCCAGCAATATGTTCTTAAACAAGCATCAATGTTATAAAAATATAACAAAAAAATTATAAAATTTTGTGTTCATTGGTCATAGATTATATATGAATAATACATTAAAAAAAATACAGATACCTCCTCTTGCTGACAGCTATGTTTATTTAAACATGCACAAGTAAAATTAGAATATTTTTAGGGGACAATAATATGAAGAATTGATTTTATTTTTTGCAAAGCATAATCATCTCTTTGCAATTTTTTATCAGGTTTTGCTTTTTAATGACCAATTTCTATCATTTGTTTTTCTAAGGGTTGAGTAGAAGATGGGTCAATTGCGTACTTTACATTATTTTAAAGGGGGAATCTGTAGCATTAAATTAGCCATAGGGAAAACTTTCCCCTGCTCCATTTCTCACAAATCATAGGATCTACAGTTCCTAAAATGTTATTTGTGACTATGTATTACATATGTCTATATAACAACACCCCTGTCTGAATTTTAAAGGGGCAGTCTACTACAAAATTGTTATTGTTTAAAAATATAGATAATACCCATTCCCCAGCTTTGCACAACCAACATCGTTATATTAATATACTTTATAACCTTTTAAATATCTAAATGTCTGCCTGTTTCTCAGCCCCTGCAGGCCGCCTCTTATTTATGGGCATTTTGATGTCTTTTAACAGCAAGACACTGCTAGTTCATGTGTGCATTATTAGATAACATTTTGCTGACTCCCATGGAGTTATTTATGAGTCAGAACTGATTAGCTTAAATGCAAGTCTGTCAAAAGAACTGAAACAAGGTAATCACAAAGGTAAAAAGTATATTTATATAGCTGTGTTGGTTATGCAAAACTGGGAAATGGGTAATAAAAGGATTATCTGTCTTTTTAAACAATACACATTTTGGAGTAGACTGTCCCCTATATAGATGCAACTGAAGCAATTTTTATAATGAAGTGTGTGTGTATGTATATAATATGTATAATGTATAATATATATATATATATATATAATATATTTTGTGTTTTTTTTTTGTTGTTTAAAAAGAAAGATAATCCCTTTATTACACATTCCTCAGTTTTGCACAACCAACAGTTATAATAATACACATTTTTACCTCTGTGATTACCTTGTATCTAAGAGCTTCTGCTGACTGCCCCCTTATTTCAGTTCTTTTGACAAGCTTGCATTTTAGCCAATCAGTGCTCACTCCTAGGTCACTTCACGTGCATGAGCTCAATGTTATCTATATAAAACACATGAACTAATGCCCTCTAGTGGTCAATATGCATTCAGCTTAGAGACGGTCTTCAAGGTCTAAGAAATTAGCATATGAACCTCCTAGGTTTAGCTTTCAACTAAGAATAACAAGAGAACAAAGCAAAATTGGTGTTAAAAGTAAATTGGGAAGTTGTTTAAAATGACATGCCCTATTTAAATCATGAGTTTTTTTTTTTTTTTTTTTGTTTTGTTTTTTTGTTTTTTAACTTGACTGTCCCTTTTAAAATAATAATCAAAAGCAAATGATGTGCTGCAACTTACAGTGTAAGTTTACTAAGTATCAATACCTGTTTTTATTTTAAAATAGAGCATAATACTAGCAAAATTACGTGTTCTAATTCCTTAGAGCATATCATTTTAAGCCTATTGACTGTACACTATGTATGTGTGTGTTTGTTTATTTATTTTTTTTAATCCCTGCATAGCGGTTAAACACAGAAGTGCTGCTCTGGACCAGTTGTGCACTGGTGCTCCAGAGCAGAAAACGTAGCTGATTCAGACATCAGCTGTGTTTTTCCCCACTCAGGAGCAGCAGTGCTCAGCGGGTCCTGAGCGGCACTTCTACTATGTGTTTAACCCGGGTTGGGGGGTTAAACGCACAGTAGTGTAGGGTCGACAGTCTCACGATTAGATCCTGCTATGAATTAGAGCATGCAATTTTTTTATATGATATAGGTATTTTATATATAAAATGTATGTTGGATTATAGGAATTAATATTACAAGAATGAGGAAGGGAGGGCTTGGGCTAAGGAAGATAACATAGGCGTAATGGTCAAGGAAGGAAGATGGGGGTTGAAGGGAAGGAGTATGTTTCTAGCAGGATAAAATGATTGTACGTCATACTGAATGACTTGCTTATAGAGTTCCATTTAACAGCTGTTAAATACTGTACTCAAAAGATTAAAGGGACATTAACCTCACAATTTTTATTTCATGATTTAGACAGAACATTCAATTTTACAATTTACTTAATTATTCATTTCGCTTCATTCTCTTGGTATCCTTTGTTGAAGGAGCAGCAATGTACTAGTGTGAGCTAGCTATCGATCGATAACTACACACATGTTTTTTGTCAATTGCTCACCATATGTGGCCTTTTAGGCTCCTGCAGTGCATTACTGCCTGGCTAATTCCTTTGCAGGGGTTAAAGGGATATAAAGTGCACAATAGTTTATTTGTAATACTATTATACAATTAGCTTATTTCTCATGGTATACACTACATGGCATTCTTGCAAATATAACATTGTTATTCTTGCCATATAGTTCTCCTGTGCCTACCTAATTTTCAACAAAGGTATCAAGAGAACAAAGTTCATTTTTAAAAGTGCACGCTCTATATTATACATACACACTATATATAATAAGACATTAAAGTCTGATTTGTATTTTACGGCTGCAAGGCCTAGAAAGGATCCAGCCGCCCTAAGCTCAATGTTAAATGTGGCTCAATTTTAAATTTGTTAGGAAGAGCATAGATGCATTGAAATGATTGAGGATTCCAATTTAAATATGAAAATCTCTATTAATAGTGATTTCTTTGTGTTTCAGCGTAAACACTTCTAGCATCCTAATCCCACACGTAAAGAGAGAGCAGTGAGAACAAATCCTCATGTGTCTGTATGTTTGTCTTGTTTTCTTTTCTTGTCAGACCTGAGAACTTGCTTGATCGACCCAGAGTCTGTCATTGAGCTACAGATTTATCTGGGGAGGGGTGGGCTGGTCCCATTTGATGCTACGCCCCTGTGTACCACTTTACACCACTTTTGGTCTGGTTGCCCCTCTCCCATAATGACAGGTTAGCACCCTGTGTGGGGAAACAGCACTTAGTGGTATTAGAGGAGTTTGATTTTAACTGGCTATGTGGCTGACAAAGGGGCTATAGGGCGAGGGGCCTCATCTGATGTGGGTATGTGGCTCATATAGACTGCAAGGCCAGGGGTCTGATCTGATGTGAGCATGTGGATGACAGGGGCAGCAGTGCTAGATGTCTGATGTAGGTGACAGAGGGGCTGCAGGGCTATGGGTATGTGAGTGATGGGCTGCAGAGCTAAGGATCTGATTTGTTGTGAGTATGTGGGTGACAGAGGGGCTGCAGAGCTAAGGATCTGATGTGATCTGAATATTTGACTGACTGCAGGGCTGGGGTCTGATGGGACATGAGTATGTGGCTGACAGAGGGGCTGCATGGCAGGGAGGGGTCCAATGTGACATTTGTGGCTGACAGAGAGGCTGCAGGGCCAGGGGTCTGATGTGAGTATGTAGCTTATAGAGGGGCAGTAGGACCAGGGTTTTGATGTGATCTGAGTATGTGGTTGACGAGGGGCTGCAGGACCATGGGTCTGATATGACATGTGGCTGACCAAGGGGCTGCAGGGCTAGGGGTCTCATCTTATGTCAGTATAAGGGTTGAATGGCCTTGGTGTTCCAGTTTAAGGTTTGTACGGAGTTAATAGAAGACTATAGAGTGAGGGGTGTTATTTGATGTCATGTCTGACAGAGGGGTTGCAGGACCTGGGGGGTCTAATCTTGAGATCTTATTTGGGTAGCTGACAGAGGGGCTGCAGAGGTAGGGGTCTAATATTCGTCTGTCACAAAGGGGCTGCTCTGCCAGGAGTCTTATTTGAGTTCTCATGTGGGTGTCTGACAAAGGGCAGCAGGGTTGAACTGGACTGTCTGATGCTGTGATCTGAGCAATTGACTGAGCGGAGCTGCAGGTTCTTGATTTACACTTCATGATTTTATCATTTACTGCACAACAGACCTTTTAGTACTAGGTGGACATAGACATTTCATGTAACCGGCAGTAAGACGTTTAACACATTTGCTGCTGACCTTAAATTTCATTGAAGGCATATTGCTTGCAGACTGGTTAATTATAAACTTCCTATGTTGTCCCCCCCCAGTTTCAAATAAAAGACTCACACTACCAACTACTAATTTATATACTATCAGCACAGCTTACATTACATTAGTTAATTACATTTTGTATTCCAGGCTGACAAATACGCATGGTTATCACATGATTTACATATTGTGGGCTTAATTAATTTGCAGCTTTTTGGGCTATGTGGAGCAGGTGCATAAGTGATCTGGCTGCCACATATATAAGAAGCAGGAACCGCTTCTTTTTCCTCTTCACGACTTAAGAAGTGGCGAGAAAAATCACCCAGACACTCGCTAGTCCGGATTGATTGACATGCCCTGCTCTAGCGCAATTTGTTGCGCCGGAGTAGTATTGTACAAGAATCTTCTTGTGCAATGTAAAATTTTGCAGTGCAATGCGACATTGCAAGTGACGATTGCAGGAGGACAGGTTAACTACTTGTGACCCACTTCACCTGCCTGCCTGATAAATTTTGCCCTATGTTGTTTTCCTGCACCCACGTGGTTATTTGGAGATATATATATATATATATATATATATATATATATATATAGACAAGCGCACAAGAAGGCACTCCTAGTGAAGATCGTCTATGACGGTATAATTCAATGCATGAGATATACAAATGAATACGCACGTGCTCAACCTCATCAGATCAATGCTGCCTGCCTGCAACTGTCACAGTTGCAGGCAGCATTGATCTGATTCAGTGGGGAGGGACTGGAATCCGGATCTACCGAGGGCCACTAACACAAGCCCCTATCTCCATCTGGGAGACTAGTCCTGGTTCCAACAGGCCAAAGAGGAACAGGTTTAAAGCAGGAAGAAAATAAGAGGAGACCACAAACAGACACCAGCTCTAAATGAGTGTCTGATCTATACCTCATATTGGATGAGGTTATACCACGTGAGTGTGCATGTGTATATCTCTTGCATTGAATTATACTGTCGTAGACGATCTTCACTAGGAGTGCCTTCTTGTGCGCTTGTCCACTCTATTCTTTCAGCACACTTTGGGGAGAATCTTCTTTTCGGAGAGGAAATCCCACATTTGACGAAGCAGCCGAGAGTGCAGGCATTTGGGGAACGCTGTTAATATTGGACAATACTGCGGACAGCCCTTCTACACTCCATATATGCTGAACTAGTTTGGATACCTAAGTATATGAGTAATATATGTACACCTACATAAGTGTGTGTATATGTGTGTATATATATATATATATATATATATATATATATATATATATATATATTTTTTTTTTTTTACCTGTAGTAGCATAATTTTGATATTTACACTGTGATCGGGTTCCACTCTAAGTATCAGCAACATACCCCTAAGCGCAGATTTACTCCTCTTCTTTTTTTTTTTTTTTTTTTTTATATATATATATACATATACACACACACTTATATTTTGTGACGTTTCGGGGACAGAACTCCCCTTCCTCAGACCAAGTGACAAATAAATTGTTGCACATATTCACGTCACTTGTTCTAAATAAGGGGAGTTTCTGTCCCTGAAATGTCTTCTAACAAAAGGACCAGAGAGTATGTGCCTGTTATGCTTATATGTGTTTATGCTTTGCCTGCAACTGGCAGTTGATGTTTAGTAAGTGAGAGTGCACTTCTGCAAAACCTTTTGAGATAGATATATATTTTATTATATTATATATATCTCCGAGTCCTATATTATAAAAGGTCATGTATGTTTGTCCGATGTAGTCATGCGCAGTAGAGAAAGTCATGTAGTGCTGTAAGGAAGGATCAGACAGCAGGGAGGGGGGCAGTTCCAGGCGGTAGTGGGCATGGCGGGGCCGGACGGGATCGCTGCACTGCAGAAAATGGCCCGTGTGCACGTGCTTTAGGATTAGTGTATGTATAAATCAATAATGTGTATATGTGTGTGTGCCTGCACAGCACATACAAATAACCACGTGGGTGCAGGAAAAATAATGATTTTCCTTGGCATTTTGTATAACCACTGCAACTAGGTATTCTGGGCATAGCTATGCAAGTGAAGCCTACAATGGCATATCTCCAAGATTCTTAAAGGAACTGAAAATATATTTTCCATTAAAATGTTTTCACTATGCGTAGTAAGAGAAAGGGGGGGGGGGGGGAGGTTGCAGAATACTTTTTTGCTGATTTTGGCACTGACCACAGATTTGAGAGAGTTTTGAGCAGGATTTAGGCCATCACCCTGCAACATGCTACACTGCACAGTGATTGCGTGGTCAGTGCAGTGGCTTGTTTCTAATAGGCCACGGGAAAGACTATAGCATAAACAAACTTTCAAGTCTGTAGAGTGCACACTTTGTGAACCAATTAAACCGTTTAAATGCTGTTTAATTCATTGCAGCTCAGTATTAGATTTCTGATTATATTCTGCACTTGTATAAAATGTTGTTGTCCCTTGTAAGTAACATAAAAGCTGTAAGAGAAATGCTCAGTAGTGGATTCCGTCATAAACAGTCAAACGTTTTTACATATACTGTTATTTGCATAAATGCTTTATTTAAAGGTGCAGTAAACTTTGCTATTGTAATATAATATACTTAAAGGGGAAGTGTACTGTAAAATTGGTTTCCACGCGATGTGTTTCCAATGACGTGTTACACCATTAGGATGTTTCTGCACAATTTTCATGAAAAGTAGCAAAAATATTTTGTAAAAATATATCGCAAAGTTGTTTAAAGTGAAGGTAAATTTCCATGAATTAGTGCCCGTTTTTTAATAATCCTTTTAACGCCGTTACGGCGTTGTATTCCATCCAAATATTTCTGAGCTTTAATGCCGATGGACGGAATACAACGTCCTTACCGGGTTTCCTGAAGCCACTGGCACTTCCCTGATGGGATCGCGGTCTGGAGGGCGTGCCTAGCATCATAGGGATGCCCCCCTGACGCGATCCCATCATTGAAATCTCGTGATCACTTGCACGATCGCAAGATTTCAAATTGTTTACATCGGAACAGTTGTTCCGATGCAGACACTTTAACCCCAGCAGGAAAGGGTTAAAATCAAGGGAACTTTAATCAAAATTGACATTTCACTTGTTTTCTTCAAAAACTTACCTTTTCATCCTGACAGCCGCTGCAGCGCTTCCTCTGCCCGTCACAAGCCCTCTTCGCGGGTCCAAAATGACTAATCCAGCTTCCTCCAATCACAGCGTTGCCTCAGGCCATGATCCCCCCCCCCCCCCGGGGGGAAGCCGTGATTAGAGGAAGCCGGATTCATCATTTCTGACGTATGAAGAGGCTTCTGACGCCCGTGGAAATCGCTGGAGCGGCTGTCAGGATTAAAAAGTAAGTTTTTGAAGAAAACGAGTGAAATGTCAATTTTGATGAATTAAAGTGCCCTTGTTTTTAATAGGATTATTAAAAACCGGGCACTAATTCATCAAAATTGACCTTTACTTTAATTATTAATAACTACAAATTTTTATGTAAAAGGATAAATACTTTCCCTTTAAATATTTTGTGTATAACTGTTTTCACCTTGTTGGAGGTTAAACACATTGTTAAACTCCCCTTTAGAGCAACAATTCACTACTGGGAGCTAGCTGCACACAATGACAAGAGATATGTATGTGCCGCTAGCTCCCATTAGAGTATTGCTGCTCCTGAGCCTACCCAGCTATGCTTTTCAATACAGGATATTAAGAGAATAAAGTAAATTTAATAGAAGTAAACATGCCGTAAAATGACCTGCTCCTTCTGTACCATGGAAGTTCACTTTGGATACTCGTGTACTGCTGTGCAGTTCACATACAGCTTTATTCGTCTTTAAACCACTTTATACATAAATTCCTTTATGCATATGTAGTGCTGTCTAAGACTGGTACAGAGATTAGTTCTGCTGGTACTGGCTGGTAGATGATTTCTAATGGTGAAGAATTTAATACTTTAGGCTGGGCGTATGGGGAGAGAATCTGGTGATAAGAGCCGTTTCCTATAAGAACAGCTGCATGAATGAAACAGGAAATGGGACTTATTTCTGAACATCCCCTCCCCACGTACAAGACTCACAACCACTACTTACACACAAACACAAGTGCACTTTATTAGCTTTATTTCAGCTATATATGAGGGAAGGTGGTGCCAGCTATTGTGCTGGGTGAAAATAGAAGGGTTACCTGCTATCCATTAGTAATCCTTTATGATCAGCAGGTACTGGGGGGGGGGGGGGGTCTTTATAAGACTTCATATCAGACCTCATGGACTGCAGCCCCTGTTGGTTTTATGTGTATGTATGGTATATTATCTATCTCTATCTCAGGCCACTCCCCCTTGTTATTTGCCCTTATTAGACCTCAAATCATACCCCATGGTCTTTCTGCCTTGTTAGCAATATACCTACAGCAGTCATCAGATACGCTCCTATTGTCTGTAGCTTCTGTTAGTTACATACACAAAGCAGACACCAGATATGCTCTCATTGCAAGTATAGTGTATTAGGAAGTTCTCTGGGGTGGGGGAGTTTAATTTCAGAATGAATGGCCATGAGTGGGGTTTAACGTTTGATTGAGAGACTCTGGCATTAATGTATGTGTATATATTTATTTATTTATTTTTATTGTGTGTGTGCAGGGCTGTCATCCAGTCTTCTAGGCTATAGCATAATATAGATCAATATCTGAGACTACAGTTCACATGATCCTCTGTTTCCAAATGCTGCTACTAAGCATGTCTTTAGCCAAAATTAAAGGGACACTCAGGTCAAATTAAACGATTCAGATAGAGCAGGGCCGGACTGGGAAATTAGACCGGGCCTGGAAATTTTTGTATAGACCAGCCCCGCCCCCTCCAGCCCAGCCACGCCCCCTCCAAGCCAGCCAACTATGCTCTAGCTGGTTTTCCCTTCAACTATTATAGAAAATAAAAAAATTGTGAGTTGCAACCACACATTTTTTTTTTTTCATTGCTACATACAAATGTTGTTACATACATATATGTGTCTGTCACTATCTAATACCGAGCAGCTATTTCTCCCCGCCCGGTGACTCACTGAAGTAGAGCCGGTACTGCTGGCTGTGGGTCTGGTCCCAGAACAGGTCTCGCTGATTTACGCCATTGTAACCTAGAACTCTGTAGGGTGTGCGGTCTAAACGCACTGAGATGGGGAGGGACTAAACTGACAAAAAGTTACATACATCAATAGCAGGACGGAACAGGTATTTACTGTCCTTTAAATTCTGTTACTAAGGACCACTCAATGTAATTAACAAGTGCATAATAAAGACAAATATTTACACTTACTCTGATTTTCAAATAAACATCTTTTTTTTTTTTTTTTTTCCTGACATTTATTTTTTTCTTCCATTTTCCGGCCCCCTGTATCATGTGACAGACATCAGCCAATCAGACTAGTATACGTATACCCTGTGAGCTTGTGCACATGCTCAGTAGGATCTTGTTCCCTAGAAAGTGTGAATATAAAAACACTGGGCAAAATTTGATAATAGAAGTAAATTGGAAAGGGTTTTAAAGCTGCTGCTCTAACTGAATCATAAAAGTTTATTTTGATTCGAGTGTCCCTTTAAGGGAAAATTTAAACTTTCATGATTCAGAGCATGTGATCATAAGACACTTTTTTTAGATGTACTTCTATTATCTAAATTAATTTGTACCTCTTGGTATTCTTTGTTGAAAAGCAAGTGTGCATATCCTCAGCAATACACGGCTGGAAACTAGCTGGTGATTGGTGAATACACATTTGTACGTGAACTCTACAGCAGAACATAAAAGTCCAACTTTAAAGTTTCATGATTTAGACAGAATTACATTTTTAAAGTGAATGTAAATTATACGGTTGTTAATGTACACTAACAATTCTCAATAAACCTATACTTGAAACCGCAATGTTTTTTTTCTTCAAAATTCATGTTATCCTATTATAATTTATATTACAACTTATCTCCGTTCTGATGGATAACACCTCCCATCCTGTTAGCCCATGCGTTTTAAAACTATGGCTAATATGCGCATGCGTGCCCTGATCCATTGCGAATCGTAGTAAATGCTTAGCGCATGCGCTAGACGTGGACGAGCATTGCTTGTCAATCACGAATAGGAAGGGAACGCATGCGCAGTTATATCGCATGACGATGAAAAAAAGGGGCTGGACGCCACGGGGTGTAATTGATTATTTGTTAAAGGAACTGTCTATCAACTTGGAACTGAGGGACAAGATGGCGGGCGGAGGAATAAAGTAAGAAATATAGCGATAAAAACGTTTATATTCGCATTTCTTATTCAATTAAAAAAAAAATCATGACTTAAACTAACGTTTATTTTTGAAGATTCACAACATGAGGATGAGAGGTGACCGTGAGTTTACATTCACTTTAAGGCACTTCTATTATCAGATGTATGTTGTTCTCTTGGTAACCTTTGTTGAAAAGCATAGCTAGGTAGGCTCATGAGCAGCAGTGCACTACTGGTAGCTAGCTGATGATTGGTGGTTGTACATATGTCTCGTCATTGGCTCATGAGATGTGTTCAGCTAGCTCCCAGTAATGTGTTGCTGTTCTGGAGGTGACCTTAACAATGCACGGGTTAAACACGGTTATATACAATCAATTTAAATTGTGTTTAAAGAGACATTCTAGTAAAAATTTAAACTTTCATAATTCAGATAGGACTTTTAATTTTAAACAACTTTCCAGTTTTACTTTTATCATCAAATTTGCTTTGTTCTCTTGGTATTCTTTGTTGAAAGCTAAACTTAAGTAGGCTTATATGCTAATTTCTAAGCCCTTGAAGGCTGCCTCTTATCTCAGTGCATTTGACAGTTTTTCACAGCTAGACAGCGCTAGTTCATGTGCCATATAGATAGCATTGTGCTCACGCCGTGGAGTTATTTGAGTCAGCACTGATTTGCTAAAATGCAAGTCTATCAAAATAACTGAGATAAGTGCAGTCTGCAGAGGCTTAGATACAAGGTAATCACAGAGGTAAAACGTATATTAATGTAACTGAGATAAGGAGCAGTCTGCAGAGGCTTAGATACAAGGTAATCACAGAGGGTAAAAAGTATATTAATATAACTGAGATGAGTGCAGTCTGCAGAGGCTTAGATACAGGGTAATCACAGAGGTAAAAAGTATATTAATATAACTGAGATAAGGGGCAGTCTGCAGAGGCTTAGATACAAGGTAATCACAGAGGTAAAAAGTATATTAATATAACTGAGATAAGGGGCAGTCTGCAGAGGGTTAGATACAAGGTAATCACAGAGGTAAAAAGTATATTAATATAACTGAGATAAGGGGTAGTCTGTAGAGGGTTAGATACAAGGTAATCACAGAGATAAAAAGTATATTAATATAACTGAGATAAGGGGTAGTCTGTAGAGGGTTAGATACAAGGTAATCACAGAGATAAAAAGTATATTAATATAACTCAGATAAGGAGCAGTCTGCAGAGGCTTAGATACACTTTTTACCTCTGATTACCTTGTAATAATATAACTATGTTGGTTGTGCAAAACTGGGGAATGGGTAATAAAGGGATTATCTATCTTTTTAAACAATAACATTCTGGAGTAGACTGTCCCTTTAACATATTGGAGTATTTTCTTTTTTGCCCCTTTAAGAAACTAGAACTGAACAAAAAAAATTTACCTGTTTTTTATCTTTGGATAATCATAATAATAATTGTTAATGTTCCTTTTTAAATAATATCTACAAATGTATTTAAAAATAAAATAGTGACAGTCAGACTTCCTGTGTGGATCCCCATTTCATAAAAAAATATTTCCCATATGAGAATATTTCTTCACAACCATGATGTCCCTTGTGGGAATTCCCATTAAAGGATCTCCTTTTCGCCTTATTGTGAAAACTCTTAAAGGGATACTGAACCCAAGTTTTTTTTTTTTCTTTTATGATTCAGACAGAGCCGCTGTTCTATCAAAACTTGAAGTTTACGTCCCTTCCGGTGACTCCACCTGGGGGGGGGGGGTTCAAGGGGGCAGAAAGGTGAAATAGTGTGGTCACGAGTTTGGCTATGGAAAACTTATTGCAGCAAACATTTTGTTTTTAAAATGTTTAGACTTGGCTGAGAAGTTATTCTATAGCAAGATAACAAATGTCTTTTACAAGGTGTTTTAATAAAATGTAGCAACATTAATTCAGCTTTTAAAGGTTACTACAAAGTAACAAGCGTAGCACATGTAAGCATAAGGGCAAAAGGAAAAAATCATATGACTTACTGACATATGAATGCAATACCATAGTAAATTTGCAATACCTAATTAATTAAAACTCATAACACCCAGCCTTAATCAGACCCAACCAGAACACAGGTGGGTAATGTCTGAATGGCCCAGTTTATGTTGATGGGGTAGGGCGGCAACTGAATTTTGAGTGCCTAGGGCAGCACAAAACCTAAGTATGCCACTGTGGTAATATCTTCTAGATAGAAAAAAATGCCCAAAGTAATATTACAGAAACCTCTGCGAGAGCATGACTTAGTGAATCAATTTACCAAAATAATTAATCGTTGCAGCCATGAATATACAGCATCTTGCTACATCATTAAAAACTAATCCTTATATCAGGATGAATAACCTTTGGGTTATAATGTATATTAAATAGAAAATTGTCTTTAAATGGACAGTAAAGTCAAAATTACACTTAAATTGATTGGATAGAGCATGACATTTTTAAACATCTTTCCAATTTACTTAAATGATCAATTTTGCTTTGTTCGCTTGGTAACCTTTGTTAAAGAGTAATCTTAGGTGAGCTCAGGTGTCTTAAAGGGACACTGAACCCACATTTTTTTTTTCTTTCTTGATTCAGATTAAGCAACCTTCTAATTTACTCCTATTATTTTTTTTCTTCGTTCTCTTGCTATCTTTATTTAAAAAAGAATGCATCTAAGCTTTTTTTTTTTGGTTCAGCCTCTGGACAACACTTTATTTTTATTGGTGGATGAATGTATCCACCAATCAGCAAGAACAACCCAGGTTGTTCACCATAAAATGGGCCGGCATCTAAACTCTTGCTTTTCAAATAAAGATACCAAGAGAATGAAGAAAAATTGATAATAGGAGTAAATTAGAAAGTTGCTTAAAATTTCATGGTCTATCTAATCTCTAAAGAAAAAAATTGGGTTCAGTGTCCTTTTAAGCCATCTGGCAGCATTGCTTATAGCAGTGTTATGCAAAGTTACAAACACTGCTGTTGTAGACCCATGCGCCCTCCTAAGATCCTATCAACCTACCTAGATTTAGTATTTAACAAAGAATGTCAAGTGAAAAAAGTAAATTGGAAAGTTGTTTAAAATGGCATGCTCTGTGATTTTATGAAAGTTTCATTTTTTACTGCCCCATTAAATTGTGCCTTAAAATGCATTTTATTTAAAAACAAATCTGATTTAAATTTTTTTTTTCTTTTTTTTTTTTTTTTTTTTTTTCTCTTGTAAAGGTGTTTCCAGTCCACGGGTTCATCCATTACTTGTAGGATATTCTCCTTCCCAACATGAAGCTGCAAGAGGACGCCCACAGCAGAGCTGTCAATATAGCTCCTCCCCTAACTGCCACCCCAGTCATTCTCTTGCAGCTCTCAACAAGAAAGGAAGTATCAAGAGAGATGTGGTGACTTAGTGTAGTTTTTACCTTCAATCAAAAGTTTATTTTTAAACGGTACCGGCGTTGTACTGTTTTATTCTCAGGCAGAAATTGGAAGAAGAATTCTGCCTGGAGGTTTGATGATCTTAGCGGTTTGTAACTAAGGTCCACTGCTGTTCTCACACATAACTGAAGAGTATGGAAAGAAAACTTCAGTTGGGGGGACGGTCTGCAGATTGCCTGCTTTGAGGTATGTTCAGTATATTTATTTCTAGAGAGAAAATGCTGACAGTGCCTGGTATATTTGAGGTAAGCCTGATACAGTGATTTAACAGCAACTGGGATCATGCTTGCAAAAAAGGGTAATATTCATGTTAATACTCATATTACTTAGTGTAAAAACGTTTGCATGTTTTATAGTAAAAAATGTTTTTTCTCTGAGGGTGATAAATCTTTATTTGGGGCCTAGTTTTCCACATGGCTAGTCAGATACTCCTAGGAGTACTTTTTTTTTTTTTTAAGGCCCTCTGACATTCAGTGCATGGTGGGAGGGGCCTCTTTTCGCGCACTTTATGCGCAGTTGATATTCAGACTGAGACATCCAGCTTCCCTAAAGGAGTCCTCTGGCATCTAGGGCCATTATAGAGGGTGTTTTTCCTGCAAAAATCGTGTTTAAGGGCAGGTAGGGCCACAGCAGAGCTGTGGCAGTGTGTTTGACTGTTTTTTTAATGTTTTTTCCGTTTTTCTAATCCGTTTTGGGGCCTAAGGGGTTAATCATCCATTTGCAAGTGGGTGCAATGCTGCTTTAGTCTCTTATACACACTGTAAAAATTTCGTAGAGTTTACTACTTTTTATCACTATTTTGCAGTTTGAGGTAGTTTTTTTCTCTTAAAGGCACAGTACCGTTTTTATTTAATTGCTTTTTCACATTTATTAAAGTGTTTTCCAAGCTTGCTGGTCTCATTACTAGTCTGTTAAACATGTCTGACATAGAGGAAACTCCTTGTTCATTATGTTTAGAAGCCATTGTGGAACCCCCTCTTAGAATGTGTGCCAAATGCACTGACCTTTCTATAAGTTATAAGGACCATATTATGGGTTTTAAGGATTTATCACCAGAGGTTTCTCAGACTGACAAAAGGGAGGTTAAACCACCTAGCTCTCCCAATGTGTCAGAACCTATATCTCCCGCGCAAGTGACGCCAAGTACATCTGGCACGTCCAATGCGTTTACCTTACAAGACATGGCGGCAGTTATGAATCATACCCTCACAGAGGTATTGTCCAAACTGCCAGGGTTACAAGGAAAGCGAGACAGCTCTGGGGCTAGAACAAATACAGAGCTTTCTGATGCTTTAGTAGCTATGTCTGATATACCCTCACAATGTACAGAAGCCGGAGAACTTCTATTCGTGGGTGACAGTTCTGTTCAGGGAAGGCGTTACTCCAGTCTGACTCTGAAATGACAGCATTTAAATTTAAGCTTGAACACCTCCGCTTGTTGCTCAGGGAGGTTTTAGCAACTCTGGATGACTGTGACACCATTGTAGTCCCAGAGAAATTGTGTAAAATGGACAAATGCTTTGCAGTGCCTGTTTACACTGATGTTTTTCCAATCCCTAAGAGGTTTTCAGAAATTATTACGAAGGAATGGGATATACCAGGTGTACCGTTCTCTTCCCCCTCCTGCGTTTAAAAAGATTTTCCCCATAGATGCCGCTACACGGGACTCGTGGCAGACAGTCCCTAAGGTGGAGGGAGCAGTATCTACCCTAGCTAAGCGTACAACTATCCCCGTCGAGGACAGTTGTGCTTTCCTAGATCCAATGGATAAAAAATTAGAGGGTTTAATTAAGAAAATCTTTATACAACAAGGTTTTATTCTCCAGCCTCTTGCATGCATTGCCCCAGTCACTGCTGCAGCGGCTTTCTGGTTCGAGTCTCTTGAAGAGGCTCTACAGGTGGAGACCCCGTTGGATGATATCCTAGACAGGCTTAAAGCTCTTAAGTTAGCCAATTCATTTATTTCTGACGCCGTTTTTCATTTAACTAAGCTAACAGCTAAGAATTCAGGTTTTGCCATTCAGGCGCGTAGGGCGCTATGGCTTAAATCCTGGTCAGCTGACGTTACTTCAAAGTCTAAGCTTCTCAACATCCCCTTCAAAGGGCAGACTCTATTCGGGCCTGGACTGAAGGAGATCATTTCTGATATTACTGGAGGGAAAGGCCACGCCCTTCCCCAGGATAGGTCCAACAAATTAAGGACCAAACAGACTAATTTTCGTTCCTTTCGGAACTTCAAGAGTGGCGCAGCTTCAACTTCCTCTACTGCAAAACAAGAAGGAAATTTTGTCCAGTCCAAGCCAGTCTGGAGACCTAACCAGGCTTGGAGCAAGGGAAAGCAGGCCAAAAAACCTGCTGCTGCATCTAAGACATCATGAAGGAGTAGCCCCCGATCCGGGACCGGATCTAGTTGGGGGCAGACTTTCTCTCTTCACCCAGGCTTGGGCAAGAGACGTCCAGGATCCCTGGGCTCTGGAGATTGTTTCCCAGGGATATCTTCTGGATTTCAAAGCCTCATCTCCAAAAGGAAGATTTCATCACTCACAATTATCTGCAAACCAGATAAAGAGAGAGGCATTCTTACGTTGTGTTCAAGACCTTCTGGTCATGGGAGTGATCCACCCAGTTCCAAGGGAGGAACAGGGGCAAGGATTCTATTCAAATCTGTTTATAGTTCCCAAAAAAGAGGGAACTTTCAGACCAATCTTGGATCTCAAGATCCTAAACAAATTTCTCAGGGTCCCATCCTTCAAGATGGAGACTATTCAAACCATCCTACCTTTGATCCAGGAGGGTCAATATATGACTACCGTGGACTTAAAGGATGCTTATCTCCACATTCCGATACACAGAGATCATCATCGGTTTCTCAGGTTTGCCTTCCTAGACAGGCATTACCAGTTTGTGGCTCTTCCCTTCGGGTTAGCCACGGCACCAAGAATCTTTACGAAGGTTCTAGGGTCCCTTACTGGCGGTTCTAAGGTCATGGGGCATAGCGGTGGCCCCTTACCTAGACGACATTCTGATACAGGCGTCGACTTTTCAAATCGCCAAGTCCCATACGGACATTGTTCTGGCCTTTCTCAGGTCTCACGGGTGGAAGGTGAACGAAGAAAAGAGTTTTCTCTCCCCTCTCACAAGAGTCTCCTTCCTAGGAACTCTGGTAGATTCAGTAGAAATGAAGATTTTTTCTGTCAGAGGTCAGGTTGTCAAAGCTTCTAACTTCCTGCCGTGCTCTTTATTCCACTTCTCAGCCGTCAGTGGCTCAGTGTAATGGAAGTAACCGGCTTAATGGTAGCGGAAATGGACATAGTTCCGTTTGCCCGCCTACATCTCAGACCACTGCAACTTTGCATGCTCAATCAGTGGAATGGGGATTACACAGATTTGTCCCCTCTGCTAAATCTGGATCAAGAGACCAGAGATTCTCTTCTCTGGTGGCTATCTCGGGTCCATCTGTCCAGGGGAATGAGCTTCCGCAGGCCAGAATGTACTATAGTGATGACAGATGCCAGCCTTCTGGGCTGGGGCGCAGTCTGGAACTCCCTGAAGGCTCAGGGTTCATGGACTCAGGAGGAAGCCCTCCTTCCGATAAACATTCTGGAACTAAGAGCGATATTCAATGTTCTTCAGGCTTGGCCTCAGCTAGCTGCGGTCAGGTTCATCAGATTTCAGTCAGACAACATCACGACTGTAGCCTATATCAACCATGAGGGGGGTACAAAGAGCCCCCTGGCGATTGTTGGAGGTTTCAAAGATAATTCTATGGGCAAAGGTTCACTCTTGCCATCTCTCAGCTATCCATATCCCAGGAGTAGAGAACTGGGAGGTGGATTTTTTTTAAGTCGGCAGACTTTTCAAGTCGGCAGACTTTTCATCAGGGGGAGTGGGAACTCCATCCGGAGGTATTTGCCCAGTTGATTCAACTATGGGGCAAACCAGAACTGGATCTCATGGCGTCTCGTCAGAGCGCCAAGCTTCCTTGTTACGGGTCCAGGTCCAGGGATCCCAAGGCAGCGCTGATAGATGCTCTAGCAGCGCCCTGGTCCTTCAGCCTGGCTTATGTGTTTCCACCGTTTCCTCTGCTCCCTCGGCTGATTGCCAAGATCAAGCAGGAGAGAGCTTCTGTGATTTTGATAGCTCCTGCGTGGCCACGCAGGACTTGGTATGCAGATCTGGTGGACATGTCATCCTTTCCACCATGGACTCTGCCGCTGAGACAGGACCTTCTACTTCAAGGTCCTTTCAAACATCCAAATCTTATTTCTCTGCGTCTGACTGCTTGGAGATTGAACGCTTGATTCTATCAAAGCGTGGTTTTTCCGAGTCAGTTATTGATACCTTAATTCAGGCTTGAAAGCCTGTCACCAGGAAAATCTATCATAAGATATGGTGTAAATATCTTCATTGGTGTGAATCCAAGGGTTACTTATGGAGTAATGTCAGGATTCCTAGAATCTTATCCTTTCTCCAGGAGGGATTGGAGAAAGGATTGTCTGCTAGTTCCTTAAAGGGACAGATTTTTGCTCTGTCTATTCTTTTGCACAAACGTCTGGCTGAGGTTCCAGACGTTCAGGCGTTTTTGTCAGGCTTTAGTCAGAATTAAGCCTGTGTTTAAACCTGTTGCTCCACCATGGAGTTTCAATTTAGTTCTTAAGGTTCTTCAAGGGGTTCCGTTTGAACCTCTGCATTCCATAGATATTAAACTTTTATCTTGGAAAGTTCTGTTTCTAGTAGCTATCTCCTCGGCTCGAAGAGTTTCAGAGTTATCTGCTTTACAGTGTGATTCCCCTTATCTGATTTTCCATGCAGATAAGGTAGTTTTGCGTACCAAACCTGGGTTTCTTCCTAAGGTAGTATCTAATAAGAACATCAATCAGGAGATTGTTGTTCCTTCATTATGTCCTAATCCTTCCTCAAAAAGGAATGTCTTTTACACAATCTTGATGTGGTTCGTGCTTTAAAGTTTTATTTACAAGCTACGAAGGATTTTCGTCAAACATCTGCTTTGTTTGTTGTCTACTCTGGACAGAGGAGAGGCCAAAAGGCTTCGGCAACTTCTCTATCTTTTTGGCTAAGAAGTATAATACGCTTAGCTTATGAGACTGCTGGCCAGCAGCCTCCTGAAAGAATTAAAGCTCATTCCACTAGAGCGGTAGCTTCCACATGGGCTTTTAAAAATGAGGCCTCTGTTGAACAGATTTGTAAGGCGGCGACTTGGTCTTCGCTTCATACTTTTTCTAAATTCTACAAATTTGATACTTTTGCTTCTTCGGAGGCTATTTTTGGGAGAAAGGTCTTACAGGCAGTGGTGCCTTCCGTTTAAGGGCCTGCCTTGTCTCTCCCTTCATCCGTGTCCTAAAGCTTTGGTATTGGTATCCCACAAGTAATGGATGAACCCGTGGACTGGATACACCTTTACAAGAGAAAACAAAATTTATGCTTACCTGATAAATTTATTTCTCTTGTGGTGTATCCAGTCCACGGCCCGCCCTGTCATTTTTAGGCAGGTGTTTTTTATTTTTAAACTACAGTCACCACTGCACCCTATAGTTTCTCCTTTTTTCTTGCTTGTCTTCGGTCGAATGACTGGGGGTGGCAGTTAGGTTAGGAGCTATATAGACAGCTCTGCTGTGGGTGTCCTTTTGCAGCTTCCTGTTGGGAAGGAGAATATCCCACAAGTAATGGATGAACCCGTGGACTGGATACACCACAAGAGAAATAAATTTATCAGGTAAGCATAAATTTATTTTTTTTTATATATCATTGATTTTTATTGTCCCTGTTGAGGTCTAATATCTCTAACTCTCTTTTTTTTTTTTTTTTTTCTTTTTTTTTTCCCCCCATTAATCACAACTGCCCATCTCCCTTTTTCCTGGGTGTATGGTTGCTGGGTATTTCTATCTGTCTTTGATAAATGGCACAATCACAGCATGGATAGACGCTAAAAGCGGAGTGAAACAAATCAATGAAATAGAAAATTACACTTAAATAAATGCACAGTTTAATATTAATAGTCATATGACAATTCTAAAAAATTCCCTGTAGCGCTTAATTTATAAAATCATCAGCAGAAAATATACACAAAATTATATATTAAGATTCAGTAGTGTAACTCTTGCAAGGTTACCCAAACAAGTGAGGGAATCAATACAGTCCTGGGACGTCTCCCAATTAAACAAAACGTAGATATCGAATGGTGTGATGATATGTAGGTACTAGACCTTATGCTCCAAAGGATAAGGTTTGTTCTCCTACTACTTGAAAATCAGCCTAATGCGGCTGTTGGATGATATATTGGTGTAGTGAATAGTCAATATTTGACCGTATTCTCCGGTGTATGTAGTATATTACCCTCCTGCTAGAGATTCAGCCTACTGCGGCTGGTAAGTAAAAACACCTTACGATACCTCTGATATCCGTAGTTCGATGCAGGTCATCTCTCTTACAAAGTCAGGAGCCGCCGTTAGAAGCAGCCTTCTTGCTCCGGTGATTACTTCTCAATGGCGGTTGCCACGAATGACGTCACGCCAAATACCACCTGATGCGAGTCCGCTCGCGAAAAGGACTTTCAAACTTGATTCGTAGTGCTCAATCCTGCTCTTAGTACATAGTATGCAGGATAGGATAATACCAATCTCAAATGCAAAGGTGCAAAGGATGTCTCTTTCGTGTATCCTTTCCGTGTTACGTTTCACCCACTCATGGGGCTTTATCAAGATAATTACTGGCTGTAACTTTAGACCTTAAAGGGACATTAAACACTTTGAGATGGTAATATAAAATGATACATTTTATATAATAAAACAACTCTGCAATATACTTTCATTATTTATTTTGTCCTCTTTGCCTGTAATTCCATTCTGAAATTGTGAGCTTTTCAGTTCCTGTTAGAAATGGAAGTGCAGAACACTGTTAAATCCAGCACAACCATTGGCTGCACACTCTAGTGAGCTATTTAGAACTGTACCTAATTGGCCACAGCAGAGAAGGTAACACAAGTTACAACATGGCAGCTCCCAGTGTTTTATAGACACTAAAACTTTACACTTATTTTGTCACTTTTTAAACAACTAATGAAACTTTAAAAAATACATCTACATGTTACTCATGGACTAATCTTTTCTTTGAATGCATAATTTTATCTAGCATGTATTTAGTGTTTAATGTCCCTTTAAATACACCTAACATCATCCTGATTGGTTGTTATTCAGCTTGTTAAGGTGGTATTGTGACGTATACTGGTTTAAAGGTGTAAAAAAAACTAATACTTCAGATCTTTATTTTCTAAGACCTTCTCATTTATATTAAGGATAGAGGTCCATTATCGTAGTAGTATAATGTAGATGGTATTTAAAATGTTTTTCTTTTTTCAATCATGCTTCAGAGGAATGATGCAAATGTTTGTCTTAAAGTCAGATCTTTGTACCTTAAAGGGACACTGAACCCAATTTTTTTCTTTTGTGATTCAGATAGAGCATGTAATTTTAAGCAACTTTCTAATTTACTCCTATTATCAATTTTTCTTCGTTCTCTTGCTATATTTATTTGAAAAAAAAAGCCATCTAAGCTTTTTTGGGTTAAGAACTCAAGACAGGACTTTTTGATTGGTGGATGATTTTTTTCAACCAATCAGCAAGGACAACCCAGGTTTTTCACCAAAAATGGGTCAGGACGTACTTTAAATATGCCTTATTGTTTCAAATGTTGTATTGTATTAGCATGTATCTCTTGAAAGTGCTTAGAGATGTGTGTCTAAATTACCTTTCTCAATGCAACACAAGTGTTCCCTGATCCTATCCCTCAAGCTCCTAGTGGTTTCCCCCAAGTATATAAGATTACATGTACATTGAATCACATATATCGCCCCTTTCTGTGTACATCTAATGGTATCCTTTATTATGAATTCTTTGCCTGTGGTTGGTACTATGAAAGACTTCTTTTTTGTACTATATCTACAAGCACGGCAAGTGAAACAAGGGTAGAAGTCTCTTGCTTCTTGTCCCTTTAGATCTACATCTCTCAAAATAGTACCTTTCCTTTTAAATTCACTTAGTGCCAGGCTTGTTTTCATATTTTTAGCTTTCTCATATACTATCTTAGGGAAAGGGGAGATATTATCCCCTATAATAGGGTTTGATTTGATTAAGTGCCAATGTTTCCGTACAATTGTCCTTATTAAATGGTGATCACTACTATAGTTAGTGATGAACGGTACATCTATAGTGTTTTCATCTCCTTTTCATTTTCACTGGTTTGTAACTGATTAAGGTACTTCTGTTTGTGTTATTGGTCCTATCTTTAGCATGGTCTATAGTTGCTTTTTCATAGCCTCTTTCAATAAATCTCTTTTCTCCAACATTGGTGTGTCCGGTCCACGGCGTCATCCTTACTTGTGGGATATTCTCTTCCCCAACAGGAAATGGCAAAGAGTCCCAGCAAAGCTGGTCACATGATCCCTCCTAGGCTCCGCCCACCCCAGTCATTCTCTTTGCCGTTGCACAGGCAACATCTCCACGGAGATGGTTAAGAGTTTTTTGGTGTTTAAATGTAGTTTTTATTCTTCTATCAAGTGTTTGTTATTTTAAAATAGTGCTGGTATGTACTATTTACTCTGAAACAGAAAAGGATGAAGATTTCTGTTTGTAAGAGGAAGATGATTTTAGCAGACAGTAACTAAAATCGGTTGCTGTTTCCACATAGGACTGTTGAGATGAAGTAACTTCAGTTGGGGGAAACAGTTAGCAGACTTTTCTGCTTAAGGTATGACTAGCCATATTTCTAACAAGACTGTGTAATGCTGGAAGGCTGTCATTTCCCCTCATGGGGACCGGTAAGCCATTTTCTTAGTCAAAAACAAACAGAATAAAGGGCTTATTATGGGCTAAAAAACTGGTAGACATTTTTATGGGCTAAATCGATTGCTTTATTTGTGCATATTATTCAAATTTAGGCTAACAATTGACATTTATAATCTTGGGGAACGTTTATAAAACGGCAGGCACTGTATTTCAGTCAGGGGGCCTTTCTAGTCATAGACTGAGCCTCATTTTCGCGCCATTAATGCGCAGTTGTTTTTTGAGAACAGGGCATGCAGATGCATGTGTGTGGATCTAAGAATCTCTGAAAAAGCTTTTAGAAGGCGTCATTTGGTATCGTATTCCCCTCAGGGCTTGGTTGGGTCTTAGCAAAGACTGTATCTGGGACTGTATAGGGGTTAAATTGAAAAACGGCTCCGGTTCCGTTATTTTAAGGGTTAAAGCTCTGAAATTTGGTGTGCAATACTTTTAAGGCTTTAAGACACTGTGGTGAAAATTTGGTAATTTTTGAACAATTCCTTCATACTTTTTCACATATTCAGTAATAAAGTGTTTTCTGTTTGAAATTTAAAGTGACAGTAACGGTTTTATTTTAAAACGTTTTTTGTGCATTGTTGACAAGTTTAAGCCTGTTTAACATGTCTATACCTTCAGAGTGGGTCATTGTCACGACCGACGCCAGTCTAGTGGGCTGGGGTGCGGTCTGGGAATCCCTGAAAGCTCAGGGTCTATGGTCTCGGGAAGAGTCTCTTCTCCCGATAAACATTCTGGAACTGAGAGCGATATTCAATGCTCTCAGAGCTTGGCCTCACCTAGCAAAGGCCAAATTCATAAGGTTCCAATCAGACAACATGACGACTGTTGCTTATTTCAATCATCAAGGGGGAACAAAGAGTTCCCTGGCGATGAAAGAAGTGACCAAAATAATTCAATGGGCGGAGGATCACTCCTGCCACTTGTCTGCGATCCACATCCCAGGAGTGGAAAATTGGGAAGCGGATTTTCTGAGTCGTCAGACATTTCATCCGGGGGAGTGGGAACTCCATCCGGAAAACTTTGCCCAAATAACTCAATTATGGGGCATTCCAGACATGGATCTGATGGCGTCTCGTCAGAACTTCAAGGTTCCTTGCTACGGGTCCAGATCCAGGGATCCCAAGGCGACTCTAGTAGATGCACTAGTAGCACCTTGGACTTTCAACCTAGCTTACGTATTCCCACCGTTTCCTCTCATTCCCAGGCTGGTAGCCAGGATCAATCAGGAGAGGGCCTCTGTGATCTTGATAGCTCCTGCGTGGCCACGCAGGACTTGGTATGCAGACCTGGTGAATATGTCATCGGCTCCACCATGGAAGCTACCTTTGAGACAGGACCTTCTTGTTCAAGGTCCATTCGAACACCCAAATCTGGTCTCCCTCCAACTGACGGCTTGGAGATTGAACGCTTGATTCTATCAAAGCGTGGGTTTTCAGATTCGGTGATAGATACTCTGGTTCAGGCCAGAAAACCTGTAACTAGAAAAATTTACCATAAAATATGGAAAAAATATATCTGTTGGTGTGAATCCAAAGGATTCCCATGGAATAAGATAAAAATTCCTAAGATTCTCTCCTTTCTTCAAGAAGGTTTGGAGAAAGGATTATCTGCAAGTTCCCTAAAGGGACAGATCTCTGCTTTATCTGTCTTACTACACAAAAGACTGGCAGCTGTGCCAGATGTTCAAGCATTTGTTCAGGCTCTGTTTAGGATCAAGCCTGTTTACAGACCTTTGACTCCTCCCTGGAGTCTAAATCTAGTTCTTTCAGTTCTTCAAGGGGTTCCGTTTGAACCCTTACATTCCATAGATATTAAGTTACTATCTTGGAAAGTTTTGTTTTTGGTTGCAATTCCTTCTGCTAGAAGAGTTTCAGAGTTATCTGCTCTGCAGTGTTCTCCTCCTTATCTGGTGTTCCATGCAGATAAGGTGGTTTTGCGTACTAAGCCTGGTTTTCTTCCTAAAGTTGTTTCTAACAAAAATATTAACCAGGAGATAGTTGTACTTTCTTTGTGTCCGAATCCAGTTTCAAAGAAGGAACGTTTGTTACACAATTTGGACGTTGTCCGTGCTCTAAAGTTCTATTTAGAGGCTACTAAAGATTTCAGACAAACATCTTCCTTGTTTGTTGTTTATTCTGGTAAAAGGAGAGGTCTAAAAGCGACTTCTACCTCTTTCCTTTTGGCTTAAAAGCATCATCCGATTGGCTTATGAGACTGCCGGACGGCAGCCTCCTGAAAGAATCACAGCTCACTCCACTAGGGCTGTGGCTTCCACATGGGCCTTCAAGAACGAGGCTTCTGTTGACCAGATATGTAAGGCAGCGACTTGGTCTTCACTGCACACTTTTGCCAAATTTTACAAATTTGATACTTTTGCTTCTTCGGAGGCTATTTTTGGGAGAAAGGTTTTGCAAGCTGTGGTTCCTTCCGTTTAGGTGACCTGATTTGCTCCCTCCCTTCATCCGTGTCCTAAAGCTTTGGTATTGGTTCCCACAAGTAAGGATGACGCCGTGGACCGGACACACCAATGTTGGAGAAAACAGAATTTATGCTTACCTGATAAATTACTTTCTCCAACGGTGTGTCCGGTCCACGGCCCGCCCTGGTTTTTTTAATCAGGTCTGATGAATTATTTTCTCTAACTACAGTCACCACGGTATCATATGGTTTCTCCTATATATATTTCCTCCTGTCCGTCGGTCGAATGACTGGGGTGGGCGGAGCCTAGGAGGGATCATGTGACCAGCTTTGCTGGGACTCTTTGCCATTTCCTGTTGGGGAAGAGAATATCCCACAAGTAAGGATGACGCCGTGGACCGGACACACCGTTGGAGAAAGTAATTTATCAGGTAAGCATAAATTCTGTTTTCTAATATAGCAATTTGTTGTTCATAATCTGTGATCCTTGAGCACTTTTTCTTAACCCTTTCCTGCCGGGGTTAAAGTGTCTACATCGGAACAACTGTTCCGATGTAGACAAATTAAAATCACAATCGCAAGATTTCAATTATTGGATCAGGTCTGGGGGCTGTCCCTATAACCCTAGGAACGCCCTCCAGACCGTGATCAAATCTGAGAAGCACAGTAGGCTTTAGGACAGCCATTGGCTATGACGTTCTATTCCGTCATAACGGCTTTAAAGCCCAGTGTAATTACGACGGAATATAACGGCGTTAAAAGGTTAATTCTTAGAAGCTGCCCCACAGGTATATTATCTACCCATTTCTTGTAGTGACAGCTTCTCCCATGGATATAATTATTAGAATCAACAGGTTTAAAAAATGTCTTGGTTTCAAATTTTCCCCCTTCCAACATGATCTCTAGATCTAAGAAGGTAATCCTTGTTATGACTGAATTCATAGGTAAATTTTAGTCCCTGGTCGTTATTATTCATATCTTCAAATAATTTTATAAGCCCTATTTCACTTCCTTTCCAGACAATAAGTTTATCATCGATATATCTCTTAAAGAGCACAAGATCCGCGGCAAGCCCCACCGAGGACAGAAACCTCCTTCTCCCAATGTTCCATAAAAAGATTGGCGTAGCTTGGCATGAATCTTGTGCCCATTGCCCATTGAATGAAAAATAGTTGTGCTCTAATATGAACTTAATACATTCCAGTATAATTTCTTTTTGTTCTACGGGGTATATCGCTATCTAAATAGCCCCTTACTGCTGCTATACCCAATTTATGATCTATTACTGTAAATAGAGACGAGACATCACATTAGGCTAATATGATCTCATCTTTTATTAGTGTGTTTTCCAAAAGCTGTAACACATTCGTTGAATCCTTTAATATGAGTCCAATTTTTGAACATATTTTTGTAAAAATCTATCGATATATTGTGAAAGATTAGATGTGATGGATTTTATGCCTGATATAATCGACCTACCAGGTTTTTTTTTTTTTTAATATCCTTATGGATTTTGGGGAGGAAATAAAATATGGGTATTTTTGGGAAAGATGGTGTTAGAAATTTAGATTCTCCATTATTCAGTATTCCTTTGTCTTTACCTGTGCTAACTATCTTCATCAATTGTTTGAGGTAGGAGTTTGTGGGGTCCATATCTAGTTGTTGTTTTTTTTTTATACATCTTTACATCCTCTAACAGGCAATTGGCTTCTAATATATATTGTCCCCTATCCATCACATCAATTCCGCCCCCCTTATCCGCCGGTTTGATAATGATGTCATCCCTCCTTTTTTTTTTTAAGTCATCCAAAGTCTTTTTTCACAACTTTAGTGAGATTATAAATTACCTTCTTAGATTTATCGTTTTTTTTTTTTTTTTTTCTAAGGTTATTTAGTACTGCCTTTTCAAAAGTATCTAAGTGACTCCCTTTCTCATAGGTTGGATTAAAGGTCAATTTGGGTTTCAAATTAGTATGTACATATTTTTTTAAATTGTTTACTGGGTTTATTATTGGGTTCATACCAAGCTCTAATGGATGCTTCATGAAGAAACGTTTTATTGTCAATTTTCACGCAAATTGTTTTACATTTATGTGGGTTTCGAACGTATTCATTCATCCTAGTGGCGGGGGGAAATGATAGGCCTAGACTTAATACTCACTTTTTTTTTTTTTTCTTCATTATTTAATTCAATTTTACTAATGTTGAATACCCCTATTTTATCCACTTCTATTTCTGTTTTTTTTGCTTCTTTTTCTAGATTTTCCTCCTCTTTCCTTGAAGGCCCTTTTTCTTCAGTTTCCTCTTGGCCCTTCTAGTCTCTCCACCTCCATTAAGTTCATTAATGTGCCCTCCCTCAGAGGGCTGTTCTCTAAAAAAAAAGAAGAAAAAGTCTCCTCTCTTGTAGTATTCTCATTCACCAGTGGAGTGAATCTATTATGTGTCGCTATTTGCCACTCATTATCTGATCTATATCTGTGTCTATCATTTCCTCTATTACCATGTGTTACAGAAGCATTAGTTATTTTGTTGTGAAGAGCTTATTTCCCAGCAGCAATGCCTGAACCAGCAAGCCAGCGCCTAAGAAGGGCTCCAAGAAAACCGTAACAAGTTTCATTTCATAAAGAGTTAACTCTTTTTTTTCAGCTTTTAGAAACTATTGTCTAATCACCTCTGGAGCCAGACTGCTAATTGATAAGATGAACTTGTAAACTTGTTATCTTAAGTACTGTAATCCTATTGTGGCCTGTCAAAGGACAGTGCTCTCTATCTAAATGTGTGATGGGGGATTTTGTGCTTCCCCCCCTCTCCCCCTGGGAGTGCCCTGTGTGCATGTAACCTTAATAAAAAGCAGGCTGGCATCCCAGTTCTGAGTTCTTGTTTTGACGCTCAATCGCAGCGTTGACTCGTTTTTGTGGGCAGAAGGGTATCCTAGCTGTACTGCAGCTAAGGGAGATTATTCTATATTTGCGAGACTCATATAGAATACTATGGAAAGCAGCTTCTCCCCTCTTTAGCAATAGGGATCCAGGCTACTAAGCGGTCCATCTCTCAGCGAGACTAAGGGTAACCGTAACATTTGGCGGCAGCGGCGGGATTTTCCTGGATTTCCTAGGAGAGGTACAGAACGGATGGAGAGCGCTTACGAAAAATTGAAGCGTACAACCCTAAAGGATTTACTTGAAAGCAGAGGGGGGTACGCCAGCAACCGGCCGAGGAGAGAGCTGATCGCAGAATTGACCGAACTGGATCAGAGCTTCACAATGGCGGAAACACCGACCACGATTAGTGACGAAAAAACCAGGATTGTTCGGGAAAGGCTCTCATTATACGGGCCGAACCCCTCCATGGAATTGGTACAGCAGTTGATGGCGGAGGCGGACGAGGATATACGAGAGACTCCAGCCCACGAACTCAACCTAGCGAACGCACACCGCAATGCTGAAGCCCCGCAGGTAATCATCCCTGTCGAAAATGCTGGGAGGCCCAAGATACCCTATGCGGCATTTCGACCCTTCCTAGAGAGCGAGACAGGGATTGATGAATATTTGGCGGACTTCGAAAGGCAATGTGCCCTGCACCAGATTCCCAACAGAGAGTGGCCCACGATATTGTCTGGGAAACTATCCGGGCGAGCCCTGGAAGCCTTTCGTACTCTGGGTGCTGAGGAAGTGACACAGTATGAGCTAGTTAAGGAGACACTGTTGCGACGGTACGCTGTAACTCCGGACACGTATCGCCGACAGTTTCGGGGCACGGAAAAGAAGCCTAACGATACCCATATGGAATGGGCGCACCGAATGCGGAGAGCGGCAAATCACTGGCTGAGCGGAAGTAAAGCGGTGACTGGGGAGGAAATTTTACAATTGTTTCTCTTAGAACATTTTTATAATGGCATGGAACAGCAAGGGAAGGAATGGCTGCGAGACAGGCGGCCTTCTACCTTAGAAGAAGCAGCCAAATTGGCCGATGAACATTATGACTCCCGTCTTCACGAACCCATGAACTACCGAGCTCCAGCACGGGTCGAACCCAGAGAGGTTTACCGTGCACCCCCTCGTGCTGAATTCCGAGCCCCGGTGCCCACAGGGCCCATCCGACACTCAGGACCACCCAATAACAGCTCTGAGCATCCCAGACCGACTTGTCACCGATGCAAGCAACCAGGGCATTTCATGGCTAGCTGCCCCCTTAATACGCACCAGACACCCAGGAATTACAATTACCCCTCTGGGTCCTATCGTCCGGCCCGGGCCCTCTGTGTTAACCAAGAGGCCCCTATGGAGGGATATGTGGGGCCGCTTCACGAGGCAGACCCTGTATATGCTGCCTCAGATAACCGCCAGCACCATCGGCAGAGGGTATGGCTCGAGGGGCGATCTACCGAGGGATTGCGAGACACAGGGGCTACTATCACGCTAGTACAGAGTCATTTGGTGCCAGAGCACAAGCGATCCGGACAGACTGTGGCCGTTAGAGTGGCGGGGGGGGATGTGTACAAAATTCCAACAGCTAAAGTGCATCTTGATTGGGGAGCGGGAAAGGGGGCTGTGAACGTGGGCCTAATGGATAATTTACCTGCCGAAGTACTACTGGGCAACGATTTGGGCCCCATGACTTCTGCCTATGCTCCAGTATGCAACAACGAGGCGGACCCAGTGACTACACGGGCCCAAGCCCGGACGGAGCGAGAGCTTTCACCAGTGCGGGAGACACAGGTAAGACCTACCCCGACCTTGCCTGACAGGTTAGGCCCCATACCCTGGGACACCCCAGATGCTTTCGAGGCAGAGTCTAAGACTGACCCGACCTTACAAAAGTACCGGGAACGAGCAGAGACCGGAGGGGGCGGGGCAGATAACGAAACATTCTTATGGGAAAAAGGGAAACTATACCGCTGGACAGAGAAAAGGGGACAGCGTAGGCGACAGCTGGTAGTGCCCCACAAATACCGTCAAGAAATCCTCAAAATAGGCCACGACATCCCCTTAGCAGGCCACCTAGCCGTTACCCGTACCCTACACCGCATTACTCACACGTTCTTTTGGCCAGGGGTGCACGCTGACGTTAGAACTTACTGTAACACCTGCGATGTGTGTCAACGAGTAGGAAGGCGAGGCGATCACCCTAAAGCCCAGCTAGTAAATATGCCCATTGTAGAGGAACCCTTCAGCCGGGTTGCTATTGACCTAGTGGGACCACTGGCTACCCCTAGTCCCTCCGGTAAGCGATACATTCTTACCGTAGTGGACTACGCTACCAGGTATCCAGAGGCTGTCGCCCTATCCAACATACAAGCGGATACGGTAGCGAATGCACTAGTACAGGTGTTCTCCCGGGTAGGATTTCCAAAAGAAATCCTATCCGACCGAGGCACCCAATTTACGGCTGAATTGACCCAACAACTCTGGCAGGTTTGCAAAATTAAGTCCCTCCTAAGCTCCCCATACCACCCCCAGACGAACGGGCTGTGTGAGAGGTTCAATGGGACCCTCAAGCAAATGCTCAAGACGTTCACTCAGGAATACCGAGACTGGGAACGCTTCCTGCCGCACCTCCTATTTGCTTATCGGGAGGTGCCCCAGGAAACGACAGGGTTCTCTCCCTTCGAGTTGCTCTACGGAAGAAAGGTACGGGGACCCCTAAACCTGATCCGGGAGCACTGGGAGGGAGAGATGGAGGCTGACGGTGTCCCAGTTGTGCCATACGTGCTGGAACTCAGGGACCGAATGGAGCAATTAGCCAAATCCGTGCGGGCTAATCTCCAGTTGGCCCAGAGAAGACAGAAAGTATGGTACGATCGGGGGGCCCGAAAGAGAATCTTCACCATAGGACAAAAGGTGTTAGTACTTAAGCCGGTGAAGACAGACAAATTGCAGGCGTCCTGGCAGGGTCCCTACCAGATCGTAGAGAAAAGGGGAGACACCACTTATGTGATAGCTAGCTGCCACGACAACAATCTTAGAAAGACATTCCATGTAAACATGCTCAAGGAATATTTTGAGCGACCAGAGAACGTGACGGCCGTATGTTGTTCCCCTCAGGAAGACCCCGACAGTTTACCCATTCCAGACCTATTAGAAAAGAGCCTCCCCACAGGTATAGTGGCGCAGGTTCAGATAGGGGACCGACTTAGCCCCACTGAAAGGGAGCAGCTCAACCAACTCCTCCAGTCCAAACACCTCACCTTCTCCCCGAAGCCAGGGTACACTACTTTAACCACCCACCAGGTAGATACTCCGGGACAAGCTCCCTTGCGCCAGGCTCCGTACCGAATCCCCGAAGCAGTTAGGACAGGAATGAAGAAGGAGATCGATGAGATGCTCCAGCTCAGGGTAATTGAGCCCTCCGATAGTCCCTGGGCCTCCCCAGTTGTCTTGGTGCCCAAGAAAGATGGGACCACCCGGTTCTGCGTAGACTATCGGAGGCTCAATGAAAATACCGTGACGGACGCTTACCCTATGCCCAGGGTAGACGAGCTACTCGATCGTATAGCCAGGGGAAATTACCTGACCACTATTGACCTCTGCAAAGGTTACTGGCAGATTCCTCTGGCCCCGGAGGCTATCCCCAAGTCGGCATTCGTCACCCCATTCGGCTTATATCAGTTTAGGGTAATGCCGTTTGGGATGAAGAATGCCCCAGCTACATTCCAGCGCTTGGTGGATAGGCTCCTGGATGGCTTCCAGAGTTTTGCTTGCGCCTACCTGGACGACATAGCGATCCACAGTGAGTCCTGGGAGGACCACTTAGCTCATGTGGGAATGGTTCTGGATCAGATCCGGGCTGCTGGCCTGACTCTGAAGCCAGAAAAATGCCACTTTGGGATGGCCGAGGTACAGTACCTGGGTCACCGGGTGGGGTGTGGAAAGCAGCGACCAGAGCCGGCCAAAATAGAAGCTGTCGCCAATTGGCCCACCCCCATCACTAAGACTCAGGTCCTAGCCTTCCTGGGCACGGCAGGGTACTATAGACGGTTCGTACCAGACTACAGCACACTTGCCAAACCCCTGACTGACTTGACCAAGAAGAACTTACCTCGACAGGTCCTGTGGTCTCCCCACTGTGAAACGGCTTTCCAGGCTCTCAAAAATGCTCTAATTAACGCTCCTGTCTTGGCGGCCCCAGCCCTTAACAAACGTTTTATCGTCCATACAGATGCTTCCATGTTCGGGCTGGGAGCCGTCCTCAGCCAAGTAGGCGAAGATGGAGGGGAGCATCCAGTTGCCTACATCAGCCGGAAGCTCCTGCCCCGCGAAGTCAGCTATGCAGCGGTCGAAAAGGAGTGTTTGGCTTTGGTGTGGGCATTAAAGAAATTGACTCCCTATTTATATGGTCAGGAGTTCACTCTGGTCACCGACCATAACCCGTTGGTGTGGCTGAACCGGGTCTCTGGAGATAACGGCAGGCTATTACGTTGGAGCTTATCGTTGCAAACCTTCAATTTCACCATTACTTACAGACCTGGGAAACAGAATGGCAACGCCGACGGGTTGTCCAGACAAACCGACCTCAGCCCCGCATAACCAGCGGTCTGGACAGCCTTAGTCTGCCCCGAAAAGGGGACAGACCATGTCTGCCAGAGTGTTCCACAGAAAGGGAGCAATGTTACAGAAGCATTAGTTATTTTGTTGTGAAGAGCTTATTTCCCAGCAGCAATGCCTGAACCAGCAAGCCAGCGCCTAAGAAGGGCTCCAAGAAAACCGTAACAAGTTTCATTTCATAAAGAGTTAACTCTTTTTTTTCAGCTTTTAGAAACTATTGTCTAATCACCTCTGGAGCCAGACTGCTAATTGATAAGATGAACTTGTAAACTTGTTATCTTAAGTACTGTAATCCTATTGTGGCCTGTCAAAGGACAGTGCTCTCTATCTAAATGTGTGATGGGGGATTTTGTGCTTCCCCCCCTCTCCCCCTGGGAGTGCCCTGTGTGCATGTAACCTTAATAAAAAGCAGGCTGGCATCCCAGTTCTGAGTTCTTGTTTTGACGCTCAATCGCAGCGTTGACTCGTTTTTGTGGGCAGAAGGGTATCCTAGCTGTACTGCAGCTAAGGGAGATTATTCTATATTTGCGAGACTCATATAGAATACTATGGAAAGCAGCTTCTCCCCTCTTTAGCAATAGGGATCCAGGCTACTAAGCGGTCCATCTCTCAGCGAGACTAAGGGTAACCGTAACACCATGACTATAATTATATCCTGCATTATAAGTTGTATTGTGAGTGTATCTATTATAAGCCCTGTTCTCATGGCCTCTATAGTGATAATTGTTTATGGTATCTATCTCTTCTCCAATTGTGATTCCCTGACCAACTATTAAAACCTGTTTGATACCAGTTATCCCGATTTAGTGCCAGCTTAAATCACTGTGTTGCTGGTAACCTAGGGGATAGCAGCTTTGCACGTTACAAACTAGCACTTTTTGGTTGGCAACCAAGGGGCTAAATCACTATTACTGATAACAGGTTTTATAAAAGAGTAGGTTATTGAGCATTGATGTTTTTCTGGAAACCAGGAGCTTAAAGTAATAGTCTAGTCAAAATTAAACTTTCATGATTCAGAGCAGCAACTTTCTAATTTACTCATCTTATCAATTTTTCTTCGTTCTCTTGCTAACTCTATTTGAAAAAGCAAGAATGTAAGCTTATGAGCCAGCCCATTTTTGTTCCAGCACCTAGGTAGCACTGTCTGATTGGTGTCTAAATGTAGCCACCATTCAGCAAGCGCTACCCAGATGCTGAACCAAAAATGGGCCAGCTATTAAGTATAAATTCAAATAAAGATAGCAAGAGAATGAAGAAAAATGGAAAATAGGAGTAAATTAGAAAGTTGCTTAAAATTGCTGCTCTATCTGAATCTCAAAAGTTTTATTTTGACTAGACTGTATTCCTTTAAAGGTAGAAAAAGCTGCAATTAAAAAAAAAAAAAAAATCTCTAATGTATTAGAGTGCTTTTGCTTGCCTATGTGTTTAACCCTGCACAATTAGTCAGTCCTTGTGAGGCAGTGCCTACTTAATAACCATTTTCTGGAGATACCACTGCAAGTAACCTGTATGGAGCTGAGTGGGTTAAACACAGTTATATGCAGCCATTGGTTTAATAGCATTAGAGCGTTTTATGATTTAGATATGTCCCTTTAAATCACATATATAATTTGCCTGTTGGAGCAAAATATATCAGTGCCATAGTAGAGAAACGCCACAGCCTTTTTACAGAGAGATCGGACTATAATATACTCCTTAAAGGGACATGAAACCCACATTTTTCTTTCATGATTTAGAAAGAGAATGCAATTTTAAACATCTTTCTAATTTACTTCTATTATCTAATGTGTTTTATTCTCTTGATATTCTCTGCTGAAAAGCATATCTAGATATGCTCAGTAGCTGCTGATTGGTTGCTGCACATAGAAGCCTCATGTGATTGGCTCACCCATGTGCATTGCTTTTTCTTCAAATAAGGATATCTAAAAAAAGAAGCAAAATAAATAATAGAAGTAAATTGTAATGTTGTTTAAATTTGTATTCTCTATCTGAATCATGAAAGAAAGATTTTGGGTTTAGTGGCCCTTTAATATAGGAGCCTTTTCTTTAAGAATACATGATACAATCTCCCAATCCCATAAGATTTTTATATAAAATGTTTAGTTATGTGCACTTAAACAACTTTGCAATTTGGGTTTCATATCCCTTTTTTTTAATTTTTGTTTCTTTTTTTTTGTTTTTAATTTTTATTCTTGTTTAAAAAATATTTAGACTTGGTTGATATTGTGCTACAGAAATCTTTTGTAATAAGAAACTGTTTACTATACTTTTAAGTCCCTCTATATCAGAGTTCTTCAAACCACGGGTCAGGACCGTTTTTCTGGGTCGCAACACAAGTGTGGTGTGTGCGTGCTATAAGAGTGTGGTGTGTGTGCGTGCTATTAGAGTGTGATGTGTGTGCGTGCTATGAGAGTGTGATGTGTGTGCGTGCTATGAGAGTGTGATGTGTGTGCGTGCTATGAGAGTGTGATGTGTGTGCGTGCTATGAGAGTGTGATGTGTGTGCGTGCTATGAGAGTGTGATGTGTGTGCGTGCTATGAGAGTGTGATGTGTGTGCGTGCTATGAGAGTGTGATGTGTGTGCGTGCTATGAGAGTGTGATGTGTGTGCGTGCTATGAGAGTGTGATGTGTGTGCGTGCTATGAGAGTGTGGTGTGTGTGCGTGCTATGAGAGTGTGGTGTGTGTGCGTGCTATGAGAGTGTGGTGTGTGTGCGTGCTATGAGAGTGTGGTGTGTGTGCGTGCTATGAGAGTGTGGTGTGTGTGTGTGCTATGAGAGTGTGGTGTGTGTGTGTGTGCTATGAGAGTGTGGTGTGTGTGTGTGTGTGCTATGAGAGTCTGGTGTGTGTGTGTGTGTGCTATGAGAGTGTGGTGTGTGTATGCTATGAGAGTGTGGTTTGTGTGTGTGTGTGCTGAGTGTGGTGTGTGTGTGTGTGCTGAGTGTGGTGTGTGTGTGTGTGCTGAGTGTGGTGTGTGTGTGTGTGCTGAGTGTGGTGTGTGTGTGTGCGCTGAGTGTGGTGTGTGTGTGTGTGCTGAGTGTGGTGTGTGTGTGTGTGGTGTGTGTGTGTGTGGTGTGTGTGTGTGTGCTATGAGAGTGTGGTGTGTGTGTGTGCTATGAGAGTGTGGTGTGTGTGTGTGCTATGAGAGTGTGGTGTGTGTGTGTGCTATGAGAGTGTGGTGTGTGTGTGTGCTATGAGAGTGTGGTGTGTGTGTGTGCTATGAGAGTGTGGTGTGTGTGTGTGCTATGAGAGTGTGGTGTGTGTGTGTGCTATGAGAGTGTGGTGTGTGTGTGTGCTATGAGAGTGTGGTGTGTGTGTGTGCTATGAGAGTGTGGTGTGTGTGTGTGCTATGAGAGTGTGGTGTGTGTGTGTGCTATGAGAGTGTGGTGTGTGTGTGTGCTATGAGAGTGTGGTGTGTGTGTGTGCTATGAGAGTGTGGTGTGTGTGTGTGCTATGAGAGTGTGGTGTGTGTGTGTGCTATGAGAGTGTGGTGTGTGTGTGCTATGAGAGTGTGGTGTGTGTGTGTGCTATGAGAGTGTGGTGTGTGTGTGTGCTATGAGAGTGTGGTGTGTGTGTGCGCTATGAGAGTGTGGTGTGTGTGTGTGTGTGTGTGTGCTATGAGAGTGTGGTGTGTGTGTGTGTGTGTGTGTGTGCTATGAGAGTGTGGTGTGTGTGTGTGTGTGTGTGCTATGAGAGTGTGGTGTGTGCTATGAGAGTGTGGTGTGTGTGTGTGTGCTATGAGAGTGTGGTGTGTGCTATGAGAGTGTGGTGTGTGCTATGAGAGTGTGGTGTGTGCTATGAGAGTGTGGTGTGTGCTATGAGAGTGTGGTGTGTGCTATGAGAGTGTGGTGTGTGCTATGAGAGTGTGGTGTGTGCTATGAGAGTGTGGTGTGTGCTATGAGAGTGTGGTGTGTGCTATGAGAGTGTGGTGTGTGCTATGAGAGTGTGGTGTGTGTGTGTGTGCTATGAGAGTGTGGTGTGTGTGTGTGTGCTATGAGAGTGTGGTGTGTGTGTGTGTGCTATGAGAGTGTGGTGTGTGCTATGAGAGTGTGGTGTGTGCTATGAGAGTGTGGTGTGTGCTATGAGAGTGTGGTGTGTGCTATGAGAGTGTGGTGTGTGCTATGAGAGTGTGGTGTGTGTGTGTGTGTGTGCTATGAGAGTGTGCTATGAGAGTGTGGTGTGTGTGTGTGTGCTATGAGAGTGTGGTGTGTGTGTGTGTGCTATGAGTGTGGTGTGTGTGTGCGCTATTGTTGTATATTACTAATTAATTCATTTTCAGACCAATCGTAAAAATAGGGTCACAAAGGTATGTGATATCATGGCACTGGGTCTTGGGAAATAAAGGTTGAAGATTAGAACCCTGCTCTATATAACAATATTCTGTAGCTGTTTCACTTCCTATTGAGTAGTCTAATTCCTAATAAAACGTCTCACATCGGTGACCTATCACTTCCTTGGGTTGGGATCTCTTTATACAAGCATCCTCTTTACACATAACAGCTTTGCTGTGACTCTTCCTATGGGAGGATCTGTATTTTCGGCTCCCTACCCTATTTAGCATTTACTTAATGATCTCAGCTCATTGTGCGGCCGGGTGTGGTTTGTGTACTCTCTCTCTCGCTCATGGCTATTTCTGTATATTAACTGCTTCTGTTAACATTTTAATCACACATTAATCCAAATTGTGTATCCTAAAGATATGATACGCACAAGGATCCAGCACGCCCGTCCTCTACACTTTCTAAAGCACATTAGCACTGTAATAAATCTTAAAATATATAGAATTATGTTAAAGAAAATGAAACCCATTTTTTTTTCTTTCATGATTCCTATAAAATATGCAATTTTAAACAACTTTCTACTTTACTTTTATTATCAGAGTTTCTTTATTCTCTTGGTATCCTTTTGTTGAAAAGCAGGGCGGTAAGCTCAGGGGGGTGCATGTGTCTGGAACACTATATGGAAGCAGTTTTCCAAGGATGTTATCCATTAGCAAGAGCACTAGAGGGCAGCACTATTTCCTGTCATGTAGTGTTAATGTTATACATTAACAAGAGCACTAGATGGCAGCACTATTTCCTGTCATGTAGTACTAATGTTATACATTAGCAAGAGCACTAGAGGGCAGCACTATTTCCTGTCATGTAGTGCTTATGTTATACATTAGCAAGAGCACTAGATGGCAGCACTATTTCCTGTCATGTAGTACTAATGTTATACATTAGCAAGAGCACTAGATAACAGCACTATTTCCTGTCATGTAGTACTAATGTTATACATTAGCAAGAGCACTAGATAACAGCACTATTTCCTGTCATGTAGTACTAATGTTATACATTAGCAAGAGCACTAGATGGCAGCACTATTTCCTGTCATGTAGTACTAATGTTATACATTAGCAAGAGCACTAGATGGCAGCACTATTTCCTGTCATGTAGTACTAATGTTATACATTTTTAAGAGCACTAGAGGGCAGCACTATTTCCTGTCATGTAGTACTAATGTTATACATTAGCAAGATCACTAGAGGGTAGCACTATTTCCTGTCATGTAGTGTTAATGTTATACATTAACAAGAGCACTAGATGGCAGCACTATTTCCTGTCATGTAGTACTAATGTTATACATTAGCAAGAGCACTAGATGGCAGCACTATTTCCTGTCATGTAGTACTAATGTTATACATTAGCAAGAGCACTAGATGGCAGCACTATTTCCTGTCATGTAGTACTAATGTTATACATTAGAGCACTAGATGGCAGCACTATTTCCTGTCATGTAGTACTAATGTTATACATTAGCAAGAGCACTAGATGGCAGCACTATTTCCTGTCATGTAGTACTAATTGTTACGGTTGCCTCCAGGCTGGCTGGAAGTTGGACCGTAGAAAAGGATGCTCCTAGCGCTCACCAAAGGAGCAGCAGCACCGTGGACACTATAACTGCTGCGTAGCCACCATCAGTAATGCAGACTATATGAACCACCGCTGCTGGGCTGGTATCTCGCCGTCTGCTCTGCGCCCTGGACCTACGACCAGGCTCCAGTAGGCGAACCTCTTGCTTCTGTAGCAATCCCTGTAGCTAAGGGAGTATGAAAAACATAGCAATCCCTGTAGTGATTATAAGCTGTCCCCTACAAACATGAGTCAAAGCTGCAAGTTAGAGGGTCAAAAATAGGTCTGATGTGCTGGAGCACACAGCCTCCTTTTTATTGAGGTTACATGCAAACAGGACACTCTCAGGGGGAGGCATAAAATCCCCCATCACACATTTGATATTAGATAGAGAGACACTCCCTTTGACAGGCCACAACATTTACTTCAGCAGATAACATTACACACAATAAAACAATGCAGTCCACCTTATCAATACTAGTCTGATTAGACAATGGGAAAGTTGATCACTAAACCTAATTAGAGCTAATCCCAGCAGACTTGTATGTAGAATAGGTTTCTTGAAGCTGAACAAAATTTAACTCTTAATGGCACACAATGAAACTGAACCAAGTGGGAGAAAGCCAGGGACAAGTCATTTCACAGGTCTGGGGACATAGTCTTAAAGGGGGCATTGTTCACCAGAGTCACAATATGTCCCCAGACGTTTCCCAAAGGGCCACACACACCCAACAAAAGTCAATATACTCTCAGGGGCACAATCTTCCAGGGGCCATAGTCATGAGGAAGGAGGCTGGCAAATAGGCTTCTCCAAAATCCAGGGAAGCAGGGCAACCTTCCATTTAAAGGGCCAGTCACAAATAGCAGTTTGTAACACTAATGTTATACATTAGCAAGAGTACTAGATGGCAGCACTATTTCCTGTCATGTAGTACTAATGTTATACATTAGCAAGAGCACTAGAGGGCAGCACTATTTCCTGTCATGTAGTGCTAATGTTATACATTAGCAGTAGCATTAGAGGGCAGCACTATTTCCTGTCATGTAGTACTAATGTTATACGTTTTTAAGAGCACTAGATGGCAGCACTATTTCCTGTCATGTAGTACTAATGTTATACATTTTTAAGAGCACTAGAGGGCAGCACTATTTCCTGTCATGTAGTACTAATGTTATACATTAGCAAGATCACTAGAGGGCAGCACTATTTCCTGTCATGTAGTGTTAATGTTATACATTAACAAGAGCACTATTTCCTGTCATGTAGTACTAATGTTATACATTAGCAAGAGCACTAGATGGCAGCACTATTTCCTGTCATGTAGTACTAATGTTATACATTAGAGCACTAGATGGCAGCACTATTTCCTGTCATGTAGAACTAATGTTATACATTAGCAAGAGCACTAGATGGCAGCACTATTTCCTGTCATGTAGTACTAATGTTATACATTATGCAAGAGCACTAGAGGGCAGCACTATTTCCTGTCATGTAGTGCTAATGTTATACATTAGCAAGAGCACTAGATGGCAGCACTAGTTCCTGTCATGTAGTACTAATGTTATACATTAGCAAGAGCACTAGATGGCAGCACTATTTCCTGTCATGTAGTGCTAATGTTATACATTAACAAGAGCACTAGATGGCAGCACTATTTCCTGTCATGTAGTACTAATGTTATACATTAGCAAGAGCACTAGATGGCAGCACTATTTCCTGTCATGTAGTGCACCAAACACCTATCTAGATATCTCTTCAACAAAGAATATCATGGGAACAAAGCAAATTTAATAATAGAAGTAAATTGGAAGCTTTTTGTAAAATTGTATCTGTCTGAATCACAAAAGGAAAATGTAAGGGTTTCATAGCCCTTTAACCAATTACATGTGAGTTTATTATGTTACACTTCACCTAAATCCTGCATGTTTGTTGTTAAGAGACATATATGCGCACCATTCAGCAACTAGCTCCCATAAGTGGATTGTTGCTCCGGAGCTTACCTAGATATGCTTAGCATCAAAGGACACCAAGATATCGTGGAAGTTTTTTTTTAAATTTTGGCTTGACTGTCCCTTTATTTCTATAATCAATATTTCCTCTTTTTGTTGGTATCCTTTGTTGAAAGTCAACTCCTAAATAGAGCATACTGAGGTATGCTCAGAAGCGTGCACTTTTTCAGCGCAATATGGCAATAGTGTTTGTAACAGTTATACATAGAGCGCTCAATGCATGCATGCTTCTGAGCCTACCTCAGTATGCTCCCATAGCAAAGAGTCAAGCTTCAATAAAGGATACGAAGAGAGAGAGGTACATTTTGTTTAATCAAAAATATTTTAGACAACTTTGCAATGTGCTTTTATCATCGGATTTGCTTTGTACTCTTGTTACTCTTTGTTGAAAGCTAAACCTTGGTAAGATCATAAAATGATTTCTAAGCCTTTGAAAGCTGCCTCTTATCTCAGTGCATTTTGACAGTTTTTCACAGCTAGGCGGTGCTAGTTCATGTGGGCGGTGCTAGTTCATGTGTGCCATATAGATAACATTGTGCTCACTCCCGTTGCAGGCAAATAAAGGAACTTTCAGCATGATATATAATGCAGCACTGGTAAATGCTAGGATTTACCATCACTTTTTAAAGGGACAGTCAACACCAGAATTTTTGTTGTTTAAAAGGATATAGATATTCCCCTTATTAGCCATTCCCCAGTTTTGCATAACCAACAGTTATATTAATACACTTTGTACCTCTGTGATTACCTTGTATCTAAGCCTCTGCAGACTGCCCCTTATCTCAGTTATATTAATACACTTTTTACCTCTGTGATTACCTTGTATCTAAACCTCTGCAGACAGCCCTTTATCTCAGTTATATTAATACACTTTTTACCTCTGTGATTACCTTGTATCTAAGCCTCTGCAGACTGCTTCTTATCTCAGTTATATTAAACACTTTTTACCTCTGTGATTACCTTGTATCTAACCCTCTGCAGACTGCCCCTTATCTCAGTTATATTAATATACTTTTTACCTCTGTGATTACCTTGTATCTAAACCTCTGCAGACTGCCCCCTTATCTGTTATATTAATACACTTTTTACCTCTGTGATTACCTTGTATCTAAGCCTCTGCAGACTGCTCCTTATCTCAGTTATATTAATATACTTTTTACCTCTGTGATTACCTTGTATCTAAACCTCTGCAGACTGCTCCTTATCTCAGTTATATTAATATACTTTTTACCTCTGTGATTACCTTGTATCTAAGCCTCTGCAGACTGCCTCTGTGATTACCTTGTATCTAAGCCTCTGCAGACTGCTCCTTATCTCAGTTATATTAAACACTTTTTACCTCTGTGATTACCTTGTATCTAACCCTCTGCAGACTGCCCCTTATCTCAGTTATATTAATATACTTTTTACCTCTGTGATTACTTTGTATCTAAGCCTTGGCAAACTGCCCCCTTATTTGAGTTCTTTTGACCAGGGCTCGACAAACCCAGGAGCTTGGGAGCCCCTGGCTCCTAGAATTTTAACCCTGGCTCCTAACTTTTTTGGTTATTCTCCATATATCTATATACAAATCCCACTGTCTGGCTCCTAAATATTCCTTCTGGCTCCTAGTTTTTAAACAGATTTGTCAAGCACTGCAGTTTTAACAGACTTGCATTTTAGCCAATCAGTGATGACTCCTAGGTAACTTCAGGTGTGTGAGGTCAATGTTATCTTTATGACACACATGAACTAATGTCCTCTAATGGGGAAAAACTGTCAAAATGCACTGAGATTAGAGGCAGCCTTCAAGGTTTAAGAAATTGGCATATGAGCCTACCTAGGTTTAGCTTCCAACTAAGAATACTAAGAGAACAAAGCAAAATTGGTGATAAAAGTAAATTGTAAAGTTGTTTAAAATAACATGCCCTATCTGAATCATGAAAGTTTATTTTGGACTTGACTCACTTTAAGTATAGGTAGGGATACCAGCTGGCAGCTATTTTAAAATGTAGATAGAAAGGTAAAGAAGCGATTTGTAAACAATTGAATACACACCAACAGGTAAAATGCATAATTGGGAACAAATTAAAGGGGAGATAAAAATTAAGGTAAATTTTCCCTTTTAACACCGTTATGCCGTACTATTCCGTCATAATTACACTGGGCTTTAGAGCCGTTATGACAGAATAGAACGTCATAGCCAACGGCTGTCCTGAAGCCTTCTGCGCTTCCTGGATATGGTCGCGGTCTGGAGGGCGTTCCTAGGGTTATAGGGACGCCCCCCAGACCCAATCCAATAAGTGAAATCTCGCAATCGTGTGATTTCAATTTGTCTACATCGGAACAGTTGTTCCGATGTAGACACTTTAACCCTGGCAGGAAAGGGTTAATATCTTAAATCTCCACACACAACTGTATCACTATATCTATTCTACTCTTCCTGTAACAAACTCGCATAGCTGCTCATTCTGCACATTATACCTCAGTACTGACTGTGACTATTATTTATGCACATAAACTAATCTGTCATTAAAGGGACTTGAAATACAAAAAATGTATTTCATGATTCAGTATACAATTTTAAATAACTGTTCAATGTACTTCTGTTATCTAATTTACTTCCCTTGGAATCCTTTGTTGAAAAGCATATCTAGGTAAGTTCAGGAGCTGGGAGCTAGCTGTTGATTTGTGGGTACACATATGTCTATTGTAATTGGCTTACCGATGTATTCAGCTAACTGCCAGTAGTGCACTGCTGCTCCTTCAAAAAAGGATATCAAGAGAATGAAGCTTAATTGGAAAGTTGTTTAAAATTGTATGTTCTCTTTGAATCATGAAAGAAAAAATGAGGGGGGTCATGTCCCTTTTTACATGGGTTCCCTCCACTGGAAACCTTTGTATTCCTGTAATAAACCTACACACAAGCCTGTGTTACCGCACAGTAAGTTCTGCGTCTCCTGGCAGTTTACAGCAGAGGGTGTGTCAGTCTTGTACGGAATGTGTAAGGATCAGGGTGCCAACAGTGTGAGAGACAATACAATCTCACCTCTGCTGCTTTATTCCTCGTTTACCAAACTCTTCCAATCTCACAACCCCCCTGCATTCCTTACACACCTGACTCGTCTGCTTCTCAGTAATGTTTGCTGTATCTTAATGCTTTTATTCTTGCTCTCCCTTCTCTGTCCGAGCCTCCTCTGCCCCTCGCATTCCCACCACTCATCATCAAGTCTCCACTCTGACCTCCCATCTCTTTGCTCAGTTGCCTATGCTCTCATCCTTGTTCAGTTGCCCTTTTGTCATCCTAGTCTGGTACCCTTGGTCCTTCCTTTCTCATCTGGTTGACCTTGCTCTGGCCTCCTTGTTTGTTCACCCTCGCTCCATGCTTCTTGTCTGCTTGCTCTATCTATATCTATTTATCCTAATCTATTTATCCTCTATCGAGAGAGAAGTTTTGTAAAGTAAAATAACATTTCAGTAATTGACAGAACCATATTAGGTTACAAATATGTAAAATTGTTGAATTATTGTTTGTGGATTTGGATTTTTCACTTTATTGTGTGATTTTTTTTTTTTACAAATTTACAGTGAAATCTAGAGACAGAAACAGATCTCTTCTCACTCACATGATCTCACTCTCTGTGTTTCACTCTCGCCCTCTTTCTCTTCCTTTCATTCTTTTGTGGTTTTTCTTCCTCTCCCTTTTGTAAATGAGTCACTTTCGTTCAGTTCTCCCTCCATCTCACTTGTTCCAGTGGCTTGCACAACACCTTCATTGTTAATGTGTAACTTAAACACCCTGACTGATACATTTGGAAACAAAACTTTTTTTTTTTTTTTTTATCTGAAATTTTGTCTCTTACTCTCTTCTCTCTGGTCCAAATGATCACAAACGAACCAGCAGAGAGAGAGAAATCCCACACGCCGCTAACCAGCAGAGAGAGAGAAATCCCACACACCGCTAACCAGCAGAGAGAGAAATCCCACACGCCGCTAACCAGCAGAGAGAGAAATCCCACACGCCGCTAACCAGCAGAGAGAGAGAAATCCCACGCGCCGCTAACCAGCAGAGAGAGAGAAATCCCACACGCCGCTAACCAGCAGAGAGAGAGAAATCCCACACGCCGCTAACCAGCAGAGAGAGAGAAATCCAGCACGCTAACCAGCAGAGAGAAATCTTGCACGCTAACCAGCAGAGAGAGAGAGAAATCTTGCACGCTAACCAGCAGAGAGAGAGAAATCTTGCACGCTAACCAGCAGAGAGAGAGAGATCTTGCACGCTAACCAGCAGAGAGAGAGATCTTGCACGCTAACCAGTAGAGAGAGAGAAATCTTGCATGCTAACCAGCAGAGAGAGAGAGAGAGAGAGATCTTGCACAATAACCAGCAGAGAGAGAGAGAGATCTTGCACGCTAACCAGTAGAGAGAGAGAGAGATCCAGCACGCTAACCAGCAGAGAGAGAGAGATCCAGCACGCTAACCAGCAGAGAGAGAGAGATCCAGCACGCTAACCAGCAGAGAGAGAGAGATCTTGCACGCTAACCAGCAGAGAGAGAGAGATCTTGCACGCTAACCAGTACAGAGAGAGAAATCCAGCACGCTAACCAGCAGAGAGAGAAATCCAGCACGCTAACCAGCAGAGAGAGAGAGATCTTGCACGCTAACCAGCAGAGAGAGAGAGAGAGAGAAATCCAGCACGCTAACCAGCAGAGAGAGATAAATCCCGCGCGGTAACCGGTATCACACACTAATCTTTGGGATTTTTTATTTTTTTAAAACCTTATATTGTAATATAGCTGTCAATCGGGCGCGTGCACGGGGAGGGAGCGGGTGGGAACCGCTACACTACAGAAATATTTTATTTAGAAGTGGGGATAAAGAGGGTTATTATGTTCAATTTAGCAAGATCGGTGGCTGGTGGGTTGTTAGTCTGTGGGGGGGAAGCTACACTACAGAAAAAAATAAAATAAAAATAATAAAACCATTTTTTTTTTTTTTTTTTGCAAACTGGGTACTGGCAGACAGCTGCTAGTACCCAAGATGGCCCCCAATAAGGCAGAAGTGGGGGGGGGGGGGCGCTTTGAGAGCTGTTTTGGGGGGGGATCAGGGAGGTTTGGGGATAAGGGGGGATCCTACATAGCAGCATATGTAAATATGCTTTTTTTTTAAATTTATTTAAATATTCAAAGATACCTTTTATTTTAGTACTGGCAGACTTTCTGCCAGTACTTAAGATGGCGGGGACAATTGTGGGGTGGGGTAGGGAAGGGTGCTGTTTGGGAGGGATCAGGGGGTCTGATGTGTCAGGTGGGAGGCTGATCTCTACACTAAAGCTATAATTAACCCTGCAAGCTCCCTACAAACTACCTAATTAACCCCTTCACTGCTAGCCATAATACACGTGTGATGCGCAGCAGCATTTAGCGGCCTTCTAATTACCAAAAAGCAACGCCAAAGCCATGTATGTCTGCTATTTCTGAACAAAGGGGATCCCAGAGAAGCATTTACAAACATTTGTGCCATAATTGCACAAGCTGTTTGTAAATCATTTTAGTGAGAAACCTAAAGTTTGTGAAAAAGTGAACAATTTTTTTTATTTGATCGCTTTTGGCGGTGAAATGGTGGCATGAAATATACCAAAATGTGCCTAGATCAATACTTTGGGTTGTCTTCTACACTACATTAAAGCTAAAATTAACCCTACAAACTCCCTACAAGCTCCCTAATTAACCCATTCACTGCTGGGCATAATACACATGTGGTGCGCAGTGGCATTTAGCAGCCTTCTAATTACCAAAAAGCAACACCAAAGCCATACATGTCTGCTATTTCTAAAGAAAGGGGATCCCAGAGAAGCATTTACAACCATTTATGCCATAATTGCATACGTTGTTTGTAAATAATTTCAGTGAGAAACCTAAAGTTTGTGAAAAAGTGAACAAATTTTTTTTTATTTGATCGCATTTGGCGGTGAAATGGTGGCATGAAATATGCCAAATTGGGTCTAGATCAATACTTTGGGATGTCTTCTAAAAAAATATATATACATGTCAATGGATATTCAGGGATTCCTGAAAGATATCAGTGTTCCAATGTAACTAGCGCTAATTTTTAAAAAAAAGTGGTGTGGAAATAGCAAAGTGCTACTTGTGTTTATTGCCCTATAACTTGCAAAGAACATGTAAACATTGGGTATTTCTTAACTCAGGACAAAATTTAGAAACTATTTAGCATGGATGTTTTTTTGTGATTGTAGATGTGTAACAGATTTTGGGGGTTAAATTTAGAAAAAGTGTGTGTTTTTCAATTTTTTCATCATATTTTGTATTTTTTTTATAGCAAATTATAAGATATGATGAAAATAATGGTAGATTTTGAAAGTCCATTTAATGGCGAGAAAAACGGTATATAATATGTGTGGGTACAGTAAATGAGTAAGAGGAAAATTACAGCTAAACACAAACACTGCAGAAATGTAAAAATAGCCTTGGTCCCAAACGGACAGAAAATGGAAAAGTGCTGTGGTCATTAAGGGGTTAATAACTGATTGTAAAAGCAAAATGAAATAAATAAAGAAAATAAGATGCTGTTACCTGACAAAGCGCTGGTGTTAATATTTCACAGATCTCTATTCTTTTCAGTACATTTATATTTTATTCACTCTTCTATATCTCTCTCCCAGGCTGGCAGCGATGGGCAGAGCATTGGGAATTGTCCGTTCTCTCAGCGACTCTTTATGGTTCTATGGTTAAAAGGCGTCACATTTAATGTCACAACAGTCGATATGAAGAGGTGAGTGATACAGAGGAGATGCTAGCACATTTGTGCTGTTATTGTCTGTGTTCAATGTTACATGTTAAACACAGAACTGACTTTTTTTTTTTTTGTGCTTTTTCAATTTGTCATGGATGTTTTGTAGCAATTTTATACGTATTTGCACTGCTGCCAGAGTGCTAAAGAAATGTGCACGCTCCTGAGCTCCTATAAGTCGTTTAATATTGAACAAAGGAGTTGTTTACAATTGCATGCTCTATCTGAATCATTTAATTTTGACTTTAAATGACCGCTAAATACAGTAGAATTGTACTGTAAATACACAATAAAAAGACAATGCAATAGCACTTGCTTTTAAATTTGAAATGAGCAATAGATTACTTCTGGCAAATTTCATAGTTAATCCAAATTTTTCCACCCCCTGTATCATGTGACCGTCATCAGCCAATCACAAAATGCATATACGTATATAGTGTGCACTTTTGCACGTGCTCAGTAAGAACAGGGGCCTCAGAAAGTGTGCACATAAAAAGAGAGTGCATGTTTTGATAATGAAAGTATATTGGATTTTTTTTTTAATTGAATGGTCTATCTGAATCATGAAACTTAAGTTTGGCTTGAATGTCCCTTTTTAAATAAGAATAAATTAACATCTCAGAAAATAATTCTCATTTAAAATGTTTTTAATTTAAATTTAAAGTGTGTGTGTGTGTGTGTGTATATATGTATGTGTGTGTGTGTGTATATATATATATATATATATATATATATATATATATATATATATATATATATATATAATTTTTTTTTTACATTTAACACAGAAAAAAAATGTGAATCAGATTACATGTCTACAAAAGGAGGTACCCGGTGCCCACAGTCTGTTAGATGGTCTGACCCACCCATTACTGTATATGTTGACACTGTCTTAACCCACCATTACTGTATATAGTGAGTTAGTGACACAGTCTGTAATCTGCCGGTGAGATGGCTGGCCTGACCCTACCCGCCCCAGTACTTTATAAAGTGACCACAGTAGTCTGTGACATGGTCCAGCCCCCCCGTACTGTATATAATGGTACTGTATAGACTGACACTGTTTACCCCCCCCTCTATGCTGTAGTAACAAGGTCTGTAATTTGCTGGTCACACACACACACACACACACACACACACACACACACACACACACCCCAATGGGTAAAACAGAAACACTAACCCCTGTAGTCAGAGACACTAGTGAAGCATCATGTCACACTTGCATGATATCAGTGCAGGCATTGGCAGGTCAACGTTTTTTATTGTAAAAAAAAATAAAAAAAAATAAAAATTGCGACCTCTGCACCCCCTGTAGTTATATATATGTATGTATGTATATATATATATATTCAGCTGTTATTTGTGATGGTGATTATTATTTAATATTTATATTATTTTCTGCTTTATAATCATTATTCTGTTACCTCTTCTGCAGGAAGCCAGAGATAATGAAGGAGTTGGCGCCTGGAGCTCAGGCCCCTTTCCTGGTGTATGGGGGGGAAGTAAGGACGGATACGAATAAAATAGAAGAATTTCTGGAGGAGACTCTGTGCCCCCCTAAGTACGTATACAGATAAGGGACAACAATGTGTGGTTTGTGCAAGAATAGCAGAGGTGCAGTGTTTGTAGCCAGATAAACGAACGAAGATGTTTACGGTTAATAAAAATGTCACATAAAAATACAACAAAATAATCAGCAAAATATCAACATCAAAATGGTCCCACTGTGCAGGGCTCTTCAAATTTGTTCATAATGTAGGAGCCATGAAATTTTGGCCAATCATATGATTGAGATATTTATTGATATCATGATGTTCTTATATTACATGTAAGCATAAGAAGTTCCTCTTGCCTTTGGTTGCATGGCTTCTAGCAGCTGCTGGTGGACTGGTTGTGTCTCTTAGGGACATGTTTGTTTTCAGTTAATAAAATAAGCGCCACTGTTTTTAATAAATTGTGAGTAGATTATATATATATATATATATATATATATATATATATACGGTGTGCTTTGTTATTAAAGGGCCAGTATAATAAAAAATGTTTTTATATCAGAGCATGTAACTTTAACTATCAATCCCAAATTATTAATACCATTGGTTGTTGGAAACAGACAATATTTTGTGGATATACTTGTATGAGAAGCTGAGAGGCAGTTGGGTTTCTTCAAATGTATACTTTTAAAGATTTAGTCTGTTCACAGTCCTTATGGATGGACATTTGACGTCCCTGCCTGGGATTAGTTGTGTCTCCGTTATATGTTCAGATTAATCAGTCCTGGTGCTTGAACAGCACGGCCATTTTGAATTATATTATTTGATGAACTACAGGAGAGTTCCTTTTGTGTATCACATGGGTGAACTAAAAGACAATGCATCTATTACATACCTCATAACATTTACTGTATCCAATCCAACTGGAGGCTTCGATTGGTTTAGACCACTGGTTTTCAAACTTGTCCTCAGACCTCTCCAACACGCCAGATTTTCAGGATTACCTTGGATGAGAGCAGGTAAAATAACGAAGTTTACTAATCAGATGATTATTTCACCTGTTCTCTAGTTCAGATATCCTCACAATGGGGCCTGTTGGCAAGGCCTGAGGACAGGTTTGAAAAACTGTGGTTTAGAGAGACCTGTGGATGGAATCATGACGGGAAGGGATGAGGTCATACTGAGAAGGGGCGAAGTCACAGGTGGTCAGTGGATGTGGGGGAGGGGTATAGGTTGGGTTAGGCAGGTTGAGCGAGTTGCCGTAGAGGTCAGAAACTGGGACTTTTATAAGGGAGATATTTGAGAGAGACAGGGAGGCAGAGATCCCAAACTGATAATCCCACAAGATGCAAAACTGTTGCAACCTCTGCTTTCATGAAGCCATTTATATGAGCCCAGTAGGGGTTCTATGGGAGAGATAAAGCACCTCTAGTCTTTTATGCTTCAAGCCCAAATGTGCTCATTGTGTTGAGGAGGATGGTGGACTTTCTCCTCCCATCTTGAATGGAAAGAAGGATACAAATGGGTGACATTTGATGCTGTATCCCACATAAGGGATGTGTAGCAGTAGTTATTTTTACAAGAGAAACTTCATACCCCAATGAAGTAAGGGAGTTTATATTGGATGTGCTATTGTTACTACTAACCCACAACTACTTCTTATTTGATCATCAACATTATTTGCAATGTAAAGGCACAGCAATGGGTTGCAAAATTTGCTCGCTCTTATGCAAATTGGTTTGTGGGTTGGTGGGAACTGCAGCACATTTATAACTTGGAATGTTAATTTAACCATGACATCATTTTTTTATGAGGTTCATTGATGACCCGATCCTCATAGTAAATGAGTTCTTGGAGTATATTAATGATAATACCATTAACCTCAGATTCACAGGAGAAATGAGTAAAGAGAGTGTACATTTTCTGGATTTACATCTAGCCCGTCTATAGAGTCTAGTACATTTCGTAAAACCACGGCTGGGAACATCATTCTCCATGCAGTCATGTCACTTTAGACACTTGTTAAGAGCCATACCGAAGGGCCAGTTCAAATGGCTCAAGCGTAATGCTGGTACCCTCCAAGCCTATATACAAGAAGGAAGGGATTTAATACAGTGGCTAAATGTCAGAGGTTATGATTATCAATCTTTGGTTAAGGTGTTTAAAGAGGAAAAAAGTGGGAGCCAACTAAGGGATCAAATTTCATCAAAATGTAATCAGAAAAAAATATTGAAACAGTAAGACAAAAGCCTTTGACAATGACACTATAATTTTCACCACAGAATGCTCATTACACTTTGAAAAAAAATCTGTAAAATATTTAAAAAGAACCTACACATTCTGCATTCTGAAAGGTGATACAGTGCTTGCTCCATTAATCCCTTAACGACACACTTCGTACAGGGTACGTCAGGCACAAACTGGTCTTTAAAGGGACACTGAACCCAAATTTTTTCTTTTGTGATTCAGATAGAGCATGAAATTTTAAGCAACTTTCTAATTTACTCCTATTATCAAATGTTCTTTATTCTCTTGCTATCTTTATTTGAAATGCAAGAATGTAAGTTTAGATGCCGGCCCACTTTTGGTGAAGAACCTAGGTTGTCCTTGCTGATTGGTGGATAAATTCATCCACCAATCAAAAACTGCTGTCCAGAGTTCTGAACCAAGAAAAAAAGCTTAGATGACTTCTTTTTCATATAAAGATAGCAGGAGAACGAAGAAAAATTGATAATAGGAGTAAATTAGAAAGTTGCTTAAAATTGCATGCTCTATCTGAATCACGAAATAAAAATTTTGGGTTCAGTGTCCCTTTAAAGACCAACGACGTACCCTGTACGTCGTTAGGGGTTTAAAGTGGCTGGAAGCGATCTTGAACGTTTCCAGCTGCTTTCAAGGTATTTCCGTGATGCCTCGATATTGAGGCATCACTGCAATACTTTTTTTCAAACATTAATGCAGAGCGAGCCACTCTGTGGCCCTCTCTGCATCGGCCAGCGATGGTGCGATCATTGGTGGGTGGGAGCTGCTGCAGGGAGGCGGGTGGGCGGCCTTTGCTGGGGGGGAATGACGACAGAGGGGGTCTGGGCACACGCACGGTGGCGGAGACAGGAGCATGCACGGGGCGGGAGCCCTACACTATGGAACAGTGTAAAGGGAAGGAGGGAGAGAAGAGGGGGGACATTTTATATCTAAGAGATCTGGGAGGGGGTGGGGGTTGGTTATTGAGGGGGGGAAAACTACACTACAGAAAAATAAATAATAAAAAAAAAATTGTATGCAAACTGGGTACTGGCAGACAGCTGCCAGTACCCAAGATGGCAGACAATAAGGTTGAGGGGACGGGTTAGAGAGCTGTTGGGGGCTAAGGGGGGAATCCTACACAGTAGAAAAAGATTAAAAAAACAAACAAACTCCTTTTATTTTAGTACTGGCAGACTTTCTGCCACTACTTAAGATGGCGGGACAATTGTGGGGTGGGGGAGGGAAGAGAGCTGTTTTAGAGGGGTCAGAGAGGGACCAGGGGGTGGGATGTGTCAGGTGGGAGGCTGATCTCTACACTACAGCTAAAATTAACCCTACAAGCTACCTAATTATCCCCTTCACTGCTGGGCAAAATACAAGTGTGGTGCACAGCGGCATTTAGCAGCCTTCTAATTACCAAAAAGCAATGCCAAAGCCATATATGTCTATTTATGAACAAAGGGGATCACAGAGAAGCATTTGCAACCATCTGTGCCATATTTGCACAAGCTGTTTGTAAATAATTTCAGTGAGAAACCTAAAGTTTGTGAAAAAGTGAGCGTTTTTTTTTTTTTATTTGATCGCATTTGGCGGTGAAATGGTGACATGAAATATACCAAAATGGGCCTAGATCAATACTTTGGGCTGTCTACTAAAAAAAAAATATACATGTCAAGGGATATTCAGGGATTCCTGACAGATATCAGTGTCCCAATGTAACTAGCGCTAATTTTGGGGAAAAAATGGTTTGTAAATAGCAAAGTGCTACTTGTATTTATGGCCCTATAACTTGCAAAAAAAGCAAAGAACATGTTAACATTGGGTATTTCTAAACTCAGGACAAAATTTAGAAACTATTTAGCATGGGTGTTTTTTGGTGGTTGTAGATGTGTTCAAAGTTAGAAAAAGTGTGCTTTCTTCAATTTTTTTTATCATATTTTATAAAAAAAAAAATTATAGTAAATTATAAGATATGATGAAAATAATGGTATCTTTAGAAAGTCCATTTAATGGCGAGAAAAACGTTATATAATATGTGTGGGTACAGTAATGAGTAAGAGGAAAATTACAGCTAAACACAAACACTGCAGAAATGTAAAAATAGCCTTGGTACTTAAAGGTAAGACAATTGAAAAATGGTCTTGTCCTTAAGGGCTTAATAGAAAAGTGCAAATGTGTTGCAAAAAAGACACATTGGCATCTAAACTGTCACCTAGCCAAATTTGATTCAAGCAGTGTGGATAGATCCCGTTGGATCAAATGGGTTGGCAATTTTAAATCCCATTTATCTAACTGTGTAACGTGATATCATCCACTGCACAGATAGGTTTTTCAAAGCCGTGTCACAAATTTAATCTTTTAAAATAGATTTTCATGCCACTTGTCTAACGGATTGTGTGTACCTTTTTAAAATGTGATATATGTGGGGTCCAATACGTTGGACAATCATCCAGATACTTACCACAGAACATCTTAGAGATGTCAAAAACTTAAATAAAAATTTGACTGTTGCCGAACACTTTAATTTGATACATTTTACCAATATACTTAAATTTAAGGTGAAAGTGATAGATCTAGCTAGAACACCGACTAGAGGTGGTGATAGATTTAGAATCCTAAATAAAAAGGAGTATTTTTTTATTTATAAGCTGAAGATCAACACCCCTTATGGGTGATAATTCATAGTATAATTTAATTTATTTTCTAGCCTCCAGTATTTGGATACATATGTTTTTAATCTCACCATCCATTGAATAACAATGTAACGTTTGCCCTAACAAATGGGTTAACTAAGTGAAGCAATACACGCGGCTTTCATTATTTTTTGTTATGTTATCTCTGAGTTACAATGTCTCATCTATATTCTGTTCAGAAAGCATTAGCAACTTTTTTAATATATGTGAGAAAAGGATACTTTGTGTACTGCATATCGTGGATATTGAGAAATATAAATATTATGCTGTATCCTTTGTCACATATATTTTTTAAATATCAAATTTCTTGTATCTTTTGAAAGGACATCTGACCTTAGGACCATGAATTTCTCAAAGTGTGCACGAAAATGTAAATTGCATATGATGTCACAATAATGTGTCAAATTGCCAGTGGTCTGATGTACCTTTTTTAAATTGTGTATGAACTTGTTTTAATATCTCCAATAAAGTCTTTGGTTTTACTTTTAGCACATAGCCTTGTTGCTGCCTTTTTTTGGTGATTTTTTTTTTTCTATTTGCGGCTTATCAGTCGCTTATGGCCGGCACAACGCAATCACAGTGCGCTTACAGGTATACCCCTTTCTTGATCACGTGATCACACTTTTGCTGGAGCACTGAGCGGCGTTCCTCTGATTGCTGGAGAGGTCCATTGTTTAATTTACAGCAAAAACTGGGAATATATATATATATATATATATATATATATATATATATATATATATATATATATATATATATATATATATATATATATATATATATATATATATATATATATATATATATGCAAAACAGTTGCAACCTCTGTTTTCATGAAGCCATTGATGAGCCCAATAGGGGTTCTATGGGAGAGCTAAAGCACCTCTAGTCTTTTAGGCTTCAAGCCCAATTGTGTTCATTGGGTTGAGGAGGATGGTGGACTTTCTCCTCCCCTCTTCTTTCTCTTGCTGACAAGTCACACCCCAGAATGGTCAAACCCCATGCACGACACCCCCAACACCACATATAGAATGTGATGCTGCCTAACCTGACTCCGCCCACATGACTCATTCACTGATTTAGCACAGCAGGGTCTTAGCCTTCCCCTAAAGTTTACTCTCTAGAACCACCCCTGGTTGAGCCTCTGTTTCCAGTACAAGAATACAAAGCAGGGTGTTGGTCTAGTGACTTTCTAGTAGGGAGATGTCAGGAATAACAATGTAAAGTCTCTAACTTCTAATATCTGTCTACTAATATTTATTATTGTTACTATCTCAGATACCCAAAGCTGGCAGCCAAAAATCCAGAATCTAACACAGCTGGACTTGACGTTTTTGCCAAATTCTCTGCATACATCAAGAATTCCAACCCAGGAGCGAACCAGAGTAAGTCCTGTGGAGGATTCCTCCATATAACCATGCAATTGTCATGTTGGTGTCCCTTTAAGAACCCCCAAAGACTTAGTAACTGAATGAAAAAGGAGACATATTGCCCCTTATTATTGACCGTGTACAGCTCTAGACCAGCAATGCACTACTAATCTAGGGATATGACATCACTTTCAAGTGATTCGACACAAGCAACAGTGCAATGAATAATGTTCTGGAGCTTAAAAACGTTTTAGTGTTGCTCTTTTATCGCCCTCTAAAATGGAATGTTACATGGTAAATACATTCTAGATAAATGATGTATTTAAAGCAATAATTTTAAAGGGGCAGTAAACCTACACAATAATGTTATATAGTTCTACACATAGTGTAGCATTATATACCATTATTTTAGTGCCAACTTTATACTTCAAAGTATTTCGAAGATTTTTTTTTTTATCTCAACGTAGAATTTTGTAGAACGCTGCTCCTGGCTCTACTGAGCGGGTCTGTTTTTTTTTTTCCAGAAGCGCATTGCGGCACGCTGTCTAGTCACAGCCAACCTGATCGCGCCATTAAACTCAATGTAGCTTGCTCCTGCTACCAGAAAAGAGCGGGAATGAGCTACATTTAGTTTAATGGCATGAAAACCGTGAACTGTACAATCAATGTATGGAATATGACTATGATAAAGTAACTGGGTTTGACCTGTTTGCACAGTTCAGTGTGTGTGTGTGGGGGGTTTTAACCTTTTTCCCGATACAATGAAAGAGAAGAGTTCATCTAGGAAAGAACGGCGGCTCAGTAGCTTGTTTCTTTGACAGGTCACCTGTGATAAGACTCTTTAGCCCAATTGTGCATTCACTTTCCTAAAGTATATGTCTGATCCCAACAGAAAAAGTTGACCCAGCCCTTAAATACCATGAAATCTTCCTCTGAACGAGGAACATGCCAACCTCACATGATCGTTTCTGCCTTCTATGGGCTTCATAAGTGAGGTACAGCCGTATTCCTCCTAGGCACATTGCTCAGGGAGTCCCCATAGGGTTTATCCTATCACCCTTAGGGAGACTTTCCCCAGGATCATAATACACTTATTCAAAGAAAGAGACGTACACCCATCAAGGCTCAGTAGCGTGTTCTTTGATGGGAGCAGCCTCTTTTAGCCCAATTTAGCTTGTTTGTCCCTGGTTAAGCTCTTCATTTTCAGTGTATATTTGTATTATACTTTCCCATTATACCTAAAAGGGATATGGCTGTAGCTCACGGACGAGGCCCACGGAATCCTGAAACAATCACTTGGGATTGCCTGGTATTTAGGGGCTGGACTGTTTTTAGAAGTGGGATCAGACTGAGATACTTCAGGAAAATCATTTGATGTATAAAAACATATTGGGTTAAAAGAAGTTGCTCCTAGGTGACTCGCATAAGAACAAGCTACTGAGCAGTTTGCTTCTGGTTGAGCGTTTCCCTTTCAATCTGTCCCTTAATGATCTCTTGCTCTGTTCCTGTCAATCACTGTGTAACATGTATCAATGTAAGTCAAACTGCAGCATACTTGGGTATGCTGTACACACTCTAGTTTTAAGAGGTAATTTATATGAGATGCAGTTACACAACTCGCGTATCAGCTATTTTCATTTTATTTATTTTTTTACTGTGATGAATTAAATATTTCATGGTCGAATTTCATTTAAAATCTCATTTCCCTTTTTTAAAAGAATATTTTGATTTCACAGCTTCAGTAGCTGTTATTAACCATAGTCTAGAACAGCCGACTTCCTTCTACATTTGGAATAATATTTGTCTCCTTCAGTAATTTTTTCTTCTTCTGTTTAAAAATGTCTCTCGTTATCCTTTGTAACCTCTTTCCATGAAAGCATAGAAAGAGGATTTTTAAAATGTATTACATTTTTTAAAAATAAGTTTGTGTTCATTTGCTGAACAGGTGCAAGAATCATTTAATTCCTCCTAAATCTTTGTCTTTTTAAATAGGTTTAAAGGGACATTTTAGTGTAGCAAAATAATAAAATGGTCTGTTTTGTTAGTGCCTTTTTTTAGTAAACAAATTCCCTTATACTATGTGCTTAAAGGGTCATGAAACCCAAATTCTTTATTTCATGATTTAGATAGAGAATGCAATTTTAAACAACTTTCTAATTTACTTCTATTATCTAATTTGCTTCATTATTTTGATATCCTTTGTTGAAAAGCATATATAGATAGGCTCAGTAGCTGCTGATTGGTGGCAGCTCATAGATGCCTCCTTTGATTGGCTCGCCCATATGCAGTGCTATTTCTTTAACAAAGGATATCTAACTAATGAAGCAAATTAGATAATAGAAGTAAATTAGAAAGTTGTTTAAAATTGTATTCTCTATCTGAATCATGAAAGAAAGAAATTGGGGTTTAATGTCCCTTTTAACTCGCTTAAAAGGGTTAAACGCAGTTAAAGTTAGACTCTTGGATCACTCCCATTCCACCTCAGACGAGGAAATATGGCAATACGATTGGAGAATATGTATTCATACTTGCTTCTGATTGGGTCCTCAACTAGAGTGGTGATTTGTCTACAAATGTTTTTTTTAATTTCATCTTTTCATGCAATTTTTTTTTTTTTTTGCTGTGTTAAAGGGACAGTCTACACCCATTTTAACATTAGCCTATACCTTAGATTGTGTTCAGATTTTCTTAGCTCACCCCCTCTACCCTAATGAGTCTGCTTTACAAACGGAGCTCTTCGAAATCCAAACTTTTTGATTCAAGTCGTTAAAAATGGTCGACAAACTCCACTCAATACCTTCTCCTCCTACCTTGAACTCCCCTTCTCTTTGGATCTCATACTTGTGCACGTTCAATCACCTACATTAACGTGTAAACACGCATGCTCCTATATACGGAAGTGATGTAGAGGAAGTCCGTCTGTAAGAGAAAGGGACGCTTTTCTATATACTTACACTATGCATTGACTGTACACTAAATAAATGGATCCGTGTGCAAATTTCAAATAGATTTTGGTTCTGTTTTTTTTTTCTGTTCAGAAGGTGCGCATGCGCGAAACAAAGCACAATCCTCTTTTTTTTTAATCAGTGATCTAATTTTGATTGGAGCTTTTCAAGGGAGAGAATCTATGATGTAGTTAATAGGCGGAGCTGGTCGGCCATTTATAACTATTATTATCAGAGTTTGGATTAGGAATAACTCCGTTTGTGAAGCAGACTGGTTACGGTAGAGGGGGTGAGTTAGAACAATCAGAACTTTATCTAACGTATAGGCAAATGTTAATATGGGTATAGACTGTCCCTTTAAATAGCACTCTTTTGTTTGTATTATAGTAATTTTTTATTTAAAGGGATAGTAAAGTTAAAATGTAACTTTTGATTCAGACAAGTGTCCAATTTAACAACTTATTTAATTTACTTCTATCTTATTTGCTTTGCTCTCTTGGCTATCCTTTTGTTGAAAAGCATACTTGGGTATGTTTTTGGGAGCTAGATGGTGATTAGTAGCTGCACATATATCCCACTTGTCATTGGCTCTCCTGATGTGTTCAGCTAGCTCCCAGTAGTGCAGTGCTACCCCTTCAACAAAGGATTCCAAGAAATTTGTTTAAAATGACCAAAGAATTGCTTAACAAGACAATTCAAAAGCACTTGGTATAAATTTCAAATGCATAGTAGATTTTCTTTTTCTGACAAATTTCAAAGTTTAGTCTTATTTTCCTTCTCCTGCATCATGTGACAGCTATCAGCCAATTACAACATACATATGTCTATGTACAGTGTATTCTTGCACATGCTCAGTAGGAGCGGTACCTAAGAAAGTGTGCATATAAAAAGATTGTGTACAGTTTGATGATGGAAATGAATTGGAAAGTTGTTTAAAACTGAATGCTCTATCTGAATCATAAAAGAAAATATTTTGTTTATGTCCCTTTAGTACTTTTTTTTTTTTTTTTTTCTTCCTACCCCCTCACTTATTTTTTTTTTCTCTTTTCCTCAGCTCTTGAGAAGGGCCTCCTTAAGGCCTTACGGATTCTTGATAATTACCTGAACTCTCCACTCCCGGATGAAATTGACGAGAACAGCGCCGAGGATGAGACAGTTTCACACCGCAAGTTCCTAGATGGGGATGAGCTGACACTGGCTGATTGCAACTTGTTGCCCAAACTACACATAGTGCAGGTGAGGAGCAGGACGGGATATGATTAGAGGAACCACGGCTTCATGTAAACCAGTTAGAAGTCTTTAATTTAAAGGGACATTGTACTCCTGTAAGCTCCCCCCCCCCCCCTGTTAATTTGTTCCCAGTGATCTGTTTCAAATGATGAAGTTTATTTTTTTTTACAAAGACCTACTTCTTTCATACAGGCAGTGAATCTGCGATCTATTACTCATGAGAATTACCCTTCTCTACCACTAGGAGGCAAAGAGTCCCAAACCCCAAGAGCTCTATAAAACCCCTCCCACCTCACACATACCTCCAGTGTCTTTACTTTGCTTCCGGTGGTTGAATGAAGATGTGCATATGATTCTTCAGAGAAAGGGTTTTTAGTCTATGTTGAGACCCAGTGCTTGTCATTGGGATGTATATGGGGTATGGTTTATGATCTGATGGTTACACCTCATGGGTAATCCTTCACAAACCCTCAGGGAGCCTTTATGGATCTGCAATATAACATAATTTATGTAAGAACTTACCTGATAAATTCATTTCTTTCATATTAGCAAGAGTCCATGAGCTAGTGACGTATGGGATATACATTCCTACCAGGAGGGGCAAAGTTTCCCAAACCTCAAAATGCCTATAAATACACCCCTCACCACACCCACAATTCAGTTTAACGAATAGCCAAGAAGTGGGGTGATAAAAAAGTGCGAAAGCATATAAAATAAGGAATTGGAATAATTGTGCTTTATACAAAATCATAACCACCACAAAAAAAGGGCGGGCCTCATGGACTCTTGCTAATATGAAAGAAATGAATTTATCAGGTAAGTTCTTACATAAATTATGTTTTCTTTCATGTAATTAGCAAGAGTCCATGAGCTAGTGACGTATGGGATAATGACTACCCAAGATGTGGATCTTTCCACACAAGAGTCACTAGAGAGGGAGGGATAAAATAAAGACAGCCAATTCCTGCTGAAAATAATCCACACCCAAAATAAAGTTTAACGAAAAACATAAGCAGAAGATTCAAACTGAAACCGCTGCCTGAAGTACTTTTCTACCAAAAACTGCTTCAGAAGAAGAAAATACATCAACATGGTAGAAATTAGTAAAAGTATGCAAAGAGGACCAAGTTGCTGCTTTGCAGATCTGGTCAACCGAAGCTTCATTCCTAAACGCCCAGGAAGTAGAAACTGACCTAGTAGAATGAGCTGTAATTCTCTGAGGCGGAGTTTTACCCGACTCAACATAGGCAAGATGAATTAAAGATTTCAACCAAGATGCCAAAGAAATGGCAGAAGCTTTCTGGCCTTTTCTAGAACCGGAAAAGATAACAAATAGACTAGAAGTCTTACGAAAAGATTTCGTAGCTTCAACATAATATTTCAAAGCTCTAACGACATCCAAAGAATGCAACGATTTCTCCTTAGAATTCTTAGGATTAGGACATAATGAAGGAACCACAATTTCTCTACTAATGTTTTTGGAATTCACAACTTTAGGTAAAAATTCAAAAGAAGTTCGCAACACCGCCTTATCCTGATGAAAAATCAGAAAAGGAGACTCACAAGAAAGAGCAGATAATTCAGAAACTCTTCTGGCAGAAGAGATGGCCAAAAGGAACAAAACTTTCCAAGAAAGTAATTTAATGTCCAATGAATGCATAGGTTCAAACGGAGGAGCTTGAAGAGCTCCCAGAACCAAATTCAAACTCCAAGGAGGAGAAATTGACTTAATGACAGGTTTTATACGAACCAAAGCTTGTACAAAACAATGAATATCAGGAAGAATAGCAATCTTTCTGTGAAAAAGAACAGAAAGAGCAGAGATTTGTCCTTTCAAAGAACTTGCGGACAAACCCTTATCTAAACCATCCTGAAGAAACTGTAAAATTCTCGGTATTCTAAAAGAATGCCAGGAAAAATGATGAGAAAGACACCAAGAAATATAAGTCTTCCAGACTCTATAATATATCTCTCGAGATACAGATTTACGAGCCTGTAACATAGTATTAATCACAGAGTCAGAGAAACCTCTTTGACCAAGAATCAAGCGTTCAATCTCCATACCTTTAAATTTAAGGATTTCAGATCCTGATGGAAAAAAGGACCTTGTGACAGAAGGTCTGGTCTTAACGGAAGAGTCCACGGTTGGCAAGAGGCCATCCGGACAAGATCCGCATACCAAAACCTGTGAGGCCATGCCGGAGCTACCAGCAGAACAAACGAGCATTCCTTCAGAATCATGGAGATTACTCTTGGAAGAAGAACTAGAGGCGGAAAGATATAGGCAGGATGATACTTCCAAGGAAGTGATAATGCATCCACTGCCTCCGCCTGAGGATCCCGGGATCTGGACAGATACCTGGGAAGTTTCTTGTTTAGATGGGACGCCATCAGATCTATTTCTGGAAATTCCCACATTTGAACAATCTGAAGAAATACCTCTGGGTGAAGAGACCATTCGCCCGGATGCAACGTTTGGCGACTGAGATAATCCGCTTCCCAATTGTCTACACCTGGGATATGAACCGCAGAGATTAGACAGGAGCTGGATTCCGCCCAAACCAAAATTCGAGATACTTCTTTCATAGCCAGAGGACTGTGAGTCCCTCCTTGATGATTGATGTATGCCACAGTTGTGACATTGTCTGTCTGAAAACAAATGAACGATTCTCTCTTCAGAAGAGGCCAAAACTGAAGAGCTCTGAAAATTGCACGGAGTTCCAAAATATTGATCGGTAATCTCACCTCCTGAGATTCCCAAACTCCTTGTGCCGTCAGAGATCCCCACACAGCTCCCCAACCTGTGAGACTTGCATCTGTTGAAATTACAGTCCAGGTCGGAAGCACAAAAGAAGCCCCCTGAATTAAACGATGGTGATCTGTCCACCATGTTAGAGAGTGTCGAACAATCGGTTTTAAAGATATTAATTGAGATATCTTCGTGTAATCCTTGCACCATTGCTTCAGCATACAGAGCTGAAGAGGTCGCATGTGAAAACGAGCAAAGGGGATCGCGTCCGATGCAGCAGTCATAAGACCTAGAATTTCCATGCATAAGGCTACCGAAGGGAATGATTGTGACTGAAGGTTTCGACAAGCTGCAATCAACTTTAGACGTCTCTTGTCTGTTAAAGACAGAGTCATGGACACTGAATCCATCTGGAAACCCAGAAAGGTTACCCTTGTCTGAGGAATCAAAGAACTTTTTGGTAAATTGATCCTCCAACCATGATCTTGAAGAAACAACACAAGTCGATTCGTATGAGATTCTGCTAAATGTAAAGACTGAGCAAGTACCAAGATATCGTCCAAATAAGGAAATACCACAATACCCTGTTCTCTGATTACAGACAGCAGGGCACCGAGAACCTTTGTAAAAATTCTTGGAGCTGTAGCTAGGCCAAACGGCAGAGCCACAAATTGGTAATGCTTGTCCAGAAACGAGAATCTCAGGAACTGATAATGATCTGGATGAATCGGAATATGCAGATATGCATCCTGTAAATCTATTGTGGACATATAATTCCCTTGCTGAACAAAAGGTAAGATAGTCCTTACAGTTACCATCTTGAACGTTGGTATCCTTACATAACGATTCAATATTTTTAGATCCAGAACTGGTCTGAAAGAATTCTCCTTCTTTGGTACAATGAAGAGATTTGAATAAAACCCCATCCCCTGTTCCGGAACTGGAACTGGCATAATTACTCCAGTCAACTCTAGATCTGAAACACATTTCAGAAATGCTTGAGCCTTTACTGGATTTACTGGGACACGGGAAAGAAAAAATCTCTTTGCAGGAGGTCTCAACTTGAAACCAATTCTGTACCCTTCTGAAACAATGCTCTGAATCCAAAGATTGTGAACAGAATTGATCCAAATTTCCTTGAAAAAACGTAACCTGCCCCCTACCAGCTGAGCTGGAATGAGGGCCGCACCTTCATGTGGACTTATAAGCAGGCTTTGCCTTTCTAGCTGGCTTGGATTTATTCCAGACTGGAGATGGTCTCCAAACTGAAACTGCTCCTGAGGATGAAGGATCAGGCTTTTGTTCTTTGTTGAAACGAAAGGAACGAAAACGATTATTAGCCCTGTTTTTACCTTTAGATTTTTTATCCTGTGGTAAAAAAGTTCCTTTCCCACCAGTAACAGTTGAAATAATGGAATCCAACTGAGAACCAAATAATTTGTTACCCTGGAAAGAAATGGAAAGTAAAGTTGATTTAGAAGCCATATCAGCATTCCAAGTTTTAAGCCATAAAGCTCTTCTAGCTAAAATAGCTAGAGACATAAACCTGACATCAACTCTGATAATATCAAAAATGGCATCACAGATAAAATTATTAGCATGCTGAAGAAGAATAATAATATCATGAGAATCACGATGTGTTACTTGTTGCGCTAAAGTTTCCAACCAAAAAGTTGAAGCTGCAGCAACATCAGCCAAAGATATAGCAGGTCTAAGAAGATTACCTGAACACAAATAAGCTTTTCTTAGAAAGGATTCAATTTTCCTATCTAGAGGATCCTTAAACGAAGTACCATCTGACGTAGGAATAGTAGTACGTTTAGCAAGGGTAGAAATAGCCCCATCAACTTTAGGGATCTTGTCCCAAAATTCTAATCTGTCAGACGGCACAGGATATAATTGCTCAAAACGTTTAGAAGGAGTAAATGAATTACCCAAATTATCCCATTCTTTGGAAATTACTGCAGAAATAGCATTAGGAACAGGAAAAACTTCTGGAATAACCACAGGAGCTTTAAATACCTTATCTAAACGTTTAGAATTAGTATCAAGAGGACCAGAATCCTCTATTTCTAAAGCAATTAGTACTTCTTTAAGTAAAGAACGAATAAATTCCATTTTAAATAAATATGAAGATTTATCAGCATCAACCTCTGAGACAGAATCCTCTGAACCAGAGGAATCATCAGAATCAGAATGATGATGTTCATTTAAAAATTCATCTGTAGGGAGAGAAGTTTTAAAAGATTTTTTACGTTTACTAGAAGGAGAAATAACAGACATAGCCTTCTTTATGGATTCAGAAACAAAATCTCTTATATTATCAGGAACATTCTGCACCTTAGATGTTGAAGGAACTGCAACAGGCAATGGTACTTTACTAAAGGAAATATTATCTGCTTTAACAAGTTTGTCATGACAATCAATACAAACAACAGCTGGAGGAATAGCTACCAAAAGTTTACAGCAGATACACTTAGCTTTGGTAGATTCAGCACTTGACAGCGATTTTCCTGTAGTATCTTCTGACTCAGATGCAACGTGAGACATCTTGCAATATGTAAGAGAAAAAACAACATATATATAAAGCAAAATTGATCAAATTCCTTAAATGACAGTTTCAGGAATGGGAAAAAATGCCAAAGAACAAGCTTCTAGCAACCAGAAGCAATAAAAAATGAGACTTAAATAATGTGGAGACAAAAGTGACGCCCATATTTTTTCGCGCCAAATAAGACGCCCACATTATTTGGCGCCTAAATGCTTTCTGGCGCCAAAAATGACGCCACGTCCGGAACGCCGACATTTTTGGCGCAAAATAACGTTAAAAAATTACGCAACTTCCGGCGACACGTATGACGCCGGAAACGGAAATAGAATTTTTGCGCCAAAAAAGTCCGCGCCAAGAATGAAGCAATAAAATGAAGCATTTTCAGCCCCCGCGAGCCTAACAGCCCACAGGGAAAGTCAAATTTTAAGGTAAGAAAAATGTTAAATTAAAATGCATTATCCCAAATATGAAACTGACTGTCTGGAAATAAGGAAAGTTGAACATTCTGAGTCAAGGCAAATAAATGTTTGAATACATATATTTAGAACTTTATAAACAAAGCGCCCAACCATAGCTTAGAGTGTCACAGAAAATAAGACTTACTTACCCCAGGACACTCATCTACATATAGCAGATAGCCAAACCAGTACTGAAACAAGAATCAGTAGAGGTAATGGTAAATATAAGAGTATATCGTCGATCTGAAAAGGGAGGTAAGAGATGAATCTCTACGACCGATAACAGAGAACCTATGAAATAGACCCCGTAGAAGGAGATCACTGCATTCAAATAGGCAATACTCTCCTCACATCCCTCTGACATTCACTGCACGCTGAGAGGAAAACCGGGCTCCAACTTGCTGCGGAGCGCATATCAACGTAGAATCTAGCACAAACTTACTTCACCACCTCCATCGGAGGCAAAGTTTGTAAAACTGAATTGTGGGTGTGGTGAGGGGTGTATTTATAGGCATTTTGAGGTTTGGGAAACTTTGCCCCTCCTGGTAGGAATGTATATCCCATACGTCACTAGCTCATGGACTCTTGCTAATTACATGAAAGAAATTCCTATTTCCATAGCCTCTGCTGATATGTTTCAGTACTGGTTTGGCTGTTTGTTTCAATAGTGCTGTTATTTCTTCTTGCCATGATATTGTTTTCTATCATTTCAATAGCTGATTTATGTTGTTGAAACCACCACCTGTACTGGAGATATGAATACTGCTGTATTCTCTGTAGAAGAGCTATTTACAGAGGAGACCATATAACCTTGGGGGTGGGGCAATTTTTTATTTATTTTTAAATATATATTGAAAATGGCTGTTTTACTCAATGAAACCCCCCAGCCATAATTAGCATTTCAATACCTATTAGGTTTTGTGTACAGAATGAGATAACATTAGCAGATCTGCGGTTACTACGGGATCAGCCCATTTAAAAGGGCACACCCCTGAGAAAAATAGGTGATTTTGTTTTTTATGAGCAAAACCAGCTATTTCAAATACAAAAAATAAAATGAAGAAACAATTTTGCATACAATTATCCCATTAAAGGGAAACTTACAGTACAGTGTCCCTTTGACTATTTAAAGTTACATAATGGCCAATACTTTGTATTAGCAACATTTTTTGTTTCTTTTTTTAAATTATTACTGCTTCAGCAGCATATGCAGATATACTGTGCATCCCTGTGCACCAGCATTCACCAGGAAAGCAAATGAAGGCATGTATAGCATATGACTCTATATTCCCATGGCTTGTGAGCCTCATTTTGTACGTTCTTACCCAGAAATCTCTGCTACAGTGGAACCACTGTTTGCTGAGGAATTCTATGGAATAATCCACCTAATTAGTTTAGAAGCCCTGAAATGCTGCACGTTTATCCATATTGTAACTTATAGTTTGTGATGTACTTTTGCTCAGTTTCATGTTGGACATGCCTTGATCCAAAATTCTGATAGCTCAGAACTAGCATCTGTTGCTTGACCGACTGGCTATTCTTCTGTTGTGAACACATGGTGAGGAAACAGTGCCCAAATATATTCCTCTAGATTTGCCAACAGTCTTGGTTTTAAAGGGGCTTACAAATGTAACCATAATAATAACACAAGTTTAACAAATTTTAAAAGACCAGTAAATACAGCAGATTTGCATGATAAATAATTACATGATAAAAAGACCAATGCAATAGCACTTAATCTGAACTTCAAGTGAGTAGTAGATTTACAAGTTGTCTATTTCCACTCCCCTTGTATTATGTGACAGCCATCAGCCAATCACAAATGCATATACGTACCATGTGACAGCCATCAGCCAATCACAAATGCATATACGTATCATGTGACAGCCATCAGCCAATCACAAATGCATATACGTATCATGTGACAGCCATCAGCCAATCACAAATGCATATACATATAAAAAATATTGTGCACATTTTATTAATGGAAATACATTGGAAAGTTGTTTTAAAATTGAAAGTTTAATTTTGACTTGAGTGTCCCTTTAAATTAATATTGATTAAAGCCAAGAAAAAGCATTTATGTACAAGTATCTAGAATCATTCAAAAATATGTCTGGAAAGTAAAATATTAAAAATCACAATAAACTGGACATATCAAATACATTAAAATATTTCAATGAAATTTAGTATTTGCTTCCAAATTTCATATGGTGCATTCATTTTTTAACTGTATCCATCATTGTGATTTGTGTTGTATCATTGAGTAGGAGAAGGGAAAAACTCTGGCGTTTTTCTATGGCATTGTTTTACTTAAAGGGACAGTCTACTTGATGTTTATTTTTTATTGTTTTTAAAGATAGATAACCTCTTTACTACCCATTCCCCAGCTTTGCACAACCAATATTGTTATATTAATATCTGTTGGCGCTCTACAAATACCTGATAATAATAATAATAATAATACTTTATAACCTCTAAGGTTGCCTGTTTCTAAGCCCCTTCCATGGCCGCCTCTTATCTCATTGCTTTTTATTAGATTTTTACAGCCAGATAGTGCTAGTTCATGTGTGCCACATAAATAAAATTGCGCTCGCTCCCGTGGAGAATGATAATGGTTTCCCAAGAGCCAGCAACAATTAGCTAAAATGCAAGTCCGTCAAAAAAACTGAAATAAGGGGGCAGTCTGTAGAAGCTTAGATACAAGGTAATCACAGAGGTAAAAAGTGTATTAATATAACTGTGTTGGTTGTGCAAAACTGGGGAATGGGTAATAAAGGGATTATCTATCTTTTAAAACAATAACATTTTTCAAGTAGACTGTCCATTTATACTGGGGTGCAAGTGCTTAGATCAGAACAAAGTTCCGATGTAAAAACTTAATGGAAAAAGTAAATCATGTGATAGTCTATGCGATTATCTGAATTTAAGGCTGGGATCGGATAATTTTTTATTGCGCAAAAAAGGGGAGGCTACAGGCCGCCATATAAGGTAGGACATTCCATGCCTTCCTAACGGTGTTAAAGCCCAGCACTGTTAGAACGACATGGAACGTCCTAGCAGCATATTGAGGTTAAAGAGACATTGTACACTTAAATTTTCTAAACCTAAATGTTTTGCAAATCTTCCATTAGTCAATCTGGGTGTGATTAACCCATAAAGTATAGATTTGCAAATAAAAAATATAATCAATGCCCAAAATTGCACAAGCATAGGTTCGTTATTCCAATATCTACAGTATCCTGTTCTGAATTACAGGAAAAGGGGACAAAAAAATAATTTAAGTATATCAGCAATTTTTTTATTTTGTGTCTAATATTACAATCTCATACTATTTAATATCCCTTTTAATAGATTTGTTGATATTCAACATTATTTATTGGATGAAATTTCATAATCTAAGAACAATGCCCCTTTAAGACAGAGCAGCCATTTTATTGTCATTTTAGCCTAATAAAAAAAGCTAACTGCTCTTAAGCTAAAATTGACCTTTCTAAAATTCTGAGGGACCTCATTACTGATGATACTTTTGGGATAATCTCACTAGAGCAGAGAGCCTTAGATCATCAGGACGCCGGTGTACTGTTACACAGAACTATGCAATGTGCTATAAAAAGAGGCATTATTATTATTTATTATTATTATTATTATTATTATTATTATTATTATTATTATTATTTTTATTATATTATAGTGTGTGTGTATGTATGTATGTATATGTATAATAGAAGACAGCACTCTCTGGTCTTAAATGCAAATGAAGATTTATTGCGGTGACGTTTCGGGGAATACTCCCCTTCCTCAGATATAATTTATTTACTTGTTTTATTTCCCTGGTTCATAGACATTAGTTAGTAGGTAGGTAGGAGATCAGCACCACTTGCATGTATACATAGGTGTGTGCAGCAGATTTCAATAGGGTGTGCACCCAAAGATTTTTTTTTAGGTGATAAAATTACCTGATTAATTTTAACCCATTACAATAAATGAATCCGGCTTCCTCCAATTGTTGTGTGCCCTACGAGCTGGATGCCAAAGGGGGCACACAAAGATTGGAGGAAGCCAGATTCTTCATTGATCTGCTAAAGAAAGCAGGAGCTGCAGGCAGAGGATCGGCTTTGTTTACCATAACGCAAAGGTATTTTAAAAAATAAGCGTCTACTTGAATTAAAGTGCTTCTGTTTCTCTTGTAAGGTGTATCCAGTCCACGGATTCATCCATTACTTGTGGGATATTCTCCTTCCCAACAGGAAGCTGCAAGAGGATCACCCACAGCAGAGCTGTCTATATAGCTCCTCCCCTAACTGCCACCTCCAGTCATTCTCTTGCAGCTCTCGACAAGGGAAGTATCAAGAGAAATGTGGTGAATTAGTGTAGTTTATCTTCAATCAAAAGTTTATTTTTAAACGGTACTGGCGTTGTACTGTTTTTACCTCAGGCAAAAATTAGAAGAAGAGTTTTGCCTGAGGTTTTGGATGATCTTAGCAGGTTGTAACTAAGGTCCATTGCTGTTCTCACACATAACTGAAGAGTATGGGAAAACTTCAGCTGGGGGAACGGTCTGCAGAATTAACTGCTCTGAGGTATGTTCAGTATATTTTTTTCTAGAGAGATGATAAAGCCTAGAAAATGCTGACAGTGCCTGATATATTTAAGATAAGCCTGATTGCAGTGATTTAACAAACGACTGGCATCATGCTTGCAGTAAAGGGTAATATTCATATTACTTGCTCTTATGGCTTAGTATGTAAAACGCATGATATATAAAGAACGTTTTTTACTGAGGGTGATAAATCTTTATTTGGGGCCTAGTTTTCCACATGGCTGACTAGATTTCTCCTAGCAGTAGTTATTTATGGCCCTTTCACTTTGAGTGCATGGTGGGAGGGGCCTATTTTTGCGCTCTAATTGCGCAGTAGTTTTTACATTCTGAGACATCCAGCCTCCCTGAAGGAGTCCCCTGACATATTGGACCTCTGTAAGGGGTTTTTGTCCCTACAAAAGTCGTTTTATGGGAAGGTAGGAGCCACATTAGAGCTGTGGCAGTTTGCTTGTGACTGTTATAACGGTTTTACCGTTTTTTTGCTTCGTTTTTTAACCTGAGGGGTTAATCATCCATTTGCAAGTGGGTGCAATGCTATTTTAGTCTGTTATACACACTAAAAATTTCGTAAAGTTAACTGCTTTTTTTCACTGTTTTGCAGTTTTTGTGTTTGTTTTTTTTCCCTTAAAGGCACAGTACCGTTTTTTTATATTCTGCTTTTTCACATTAATTAAAGTGTTTTCCAAGCTTGCTGGTCTCATTACTAGTCTGTTAAACATGTCTGTCATAGAGGAAACTCCTTGTTCATTATGTTTAGAAGCCATTGTGGAACCCCCTCTTAGAATGTGTACCAAATGCACTGATCTTACTATGTTATAAAGACCATATTCTGGCTTTAAAAGATTTATCACCAGAGGAAATTGACAAGGGGGAAGTTATGCCGACTAACTCTCCCCACGTGTCAGAGCCTATAACTCACGCTCAAGGGACGCCAAGTACATCTAGCGCGCCCATTGCGTATACTTTACAAGATATGGCTGCAGTTATGAATCATACTCTTACAGAAGTATTGTCCAAACTGCCAGGGTTACAAGGAAAGCGAGACAGCTCTGGGGCTAGAACAAATACAGAGCTCTCTGACGCTTTAGTAGCTATGTCTGATATACCCTCACAATGTGCAGAAGCCGAAGCAGGAGAGCTTCTATCTGTGGGTGATTTTTCTGACTCGGGGAAGACACTTCAACCTGATTCTGATATGTCTACAGTTAAATTTAAGCTTGAACACCACCGCATGCTGCTCAGGGAGGTTTTAGCAACTCTGGATGACTGTGACGCCATTGTAGTCCCAGAGAAATTGTGTAAATTGGATAAATACTACGTAGTGCCTGTTTATACTGATCTTTTTCCAATACCTAAGAGGTTTTCAGTAATAATTACTAAGGAATGGGATAGACCAGGTGTACCATTCTCTCCCCCTCCTGTTTTTAAAAAGATGTTTCCTATAGATGCCGCTACACGGGACTTGTGGCAAACGGTCCCTAAGATGGAGGGAGCAGTCTCTACCCTAGCGAAGCGTAAAACTATCCCAGTCGAGGACAGTTGTGCTTTTCTAGATCCAATGGACAAAAAATTAGAGGGTTACCTTAAGAAAATTTTTACTCAACAAGGTTTTATTCTCCAGCCCCTTGCATGCATTGCCCCTGTCACTGCTGCTGCAGCCTTCTGGTTTGAGTCTCTAGAAGAGGCTCTACAGGTAGAAACCCCATTGGATGATATCCTTGACAAGCTTAAAGCTTAAGCTAGCCAATTCATTTGTTTTTGACGCCGTTGTTCATTTAACCAAGCTAACGGCTATAAACTCAGGTTTTGCTATTCAGGCGCGTAGGGCGCTATGGCTTAAATCCTGGTCAGCTGACGTTACTTCAAAGTCTAAGCTTCTCAACATTCCCTTCAAGGGGCAGACCCTATTCGGGCCTGGACTGAAGGAGATTATTTCTGATATTACTGGAGGAAAAGGTCACGCCCTTCCTCAGGATAGGTCCAACAAATTAAGGACCAAACAGACTAATTTTCGTTCCTTTCGAAACTTCAAGAGTGCCGCAGCTTCAATTTCCTCTAATACAAAACAAGAGGGAAATTTTGCCCAGTCCAAGCCGGTCTGGAGACCTAACCAGGCTTGGAACAAAGGAAAGCAGGCCAAAAAACCTGCTGCTGCCTCTAAGACAGCATGAAAGATCAGCCCCCGATCCGGAAACGGATCTGGTAGGGGGCAGACTTTCTCTCTTCGCCCAGGCTTGGGCAAGAGATATCCAGGATCCCTGGGCGTTGGAAATTGTGTCCCAGGGATATCTTCTGGACTTCAAAGCTTCTTCCACAAAAGGGAGATTTCATCTCTCACAATTATCTGCAAACCAGATAAAGAGAGAGGCATTCTTACATTGTGTTTAAGACCTACTAGTTATGGGAGTGATCCAACCAGTTCCAAAGGAGGAACAGGGGCAAGGCTTCTATTCAAATCTGTTTGTAGTTCCCAAGAAAGAGGGAACTTTCAGACCAATCTTAGATCTCAAGATCCTAAACAAATTTCTCAGGGTCCCATCCTTCAAGATGGAGACTATTCGAACCATCCTACCTATAATCCAGGAGGGTCAATATATGACTACCGTGGACTTAAAGGATGCTTATCTTCACATACCGATACACAGAGATCATCATCGGTTTCTCAGGTTCGCCTTCCTAGACAGGCATTACCAGTTTGTGGCTCTTCCCTTTTGGTTAGCTACGGCACCACAAATCTTTATGAAGGTTCTAGGGTCACTCCTAGCGGTCCTAAGGCCGCGGGGTATAGCAGTAGCCCCTTACCTAGACGACATTCTGATACAGGCGTCGAATTTTCAAATCACCAGGTCCCATATGGACATTTTGCTGGCATTCCTGAGGTCTCATGGGTGGAAAGTGAACGAAGAAAAGAGTTCTCTATCCCCTCTCACAAGAGTTTCCTTCCTAGGAACTCTGATAGATTCTGTAGAAATGAAGATTTACCTGACAGAGGCCAGGTTGTCAAAACTTCTAAATTCCTGCCGTGTTCTTTATTCTACTTCTCGCCCTTCAGTGGCTCAGTGTATGGAAGTAATCGGCTTAATGGTAGCGGCAATGGACATAGTGCTGTTTGCCCGCCTACATCTCAGACCGCTGCAACTCTGCATGCTCAGTCAGTGGAATGGGGATTACACAGATTTGTCCCCTCTACTAAATCTGGATCAAGAGACCAGAGATTCTCTTCTCAGGAGGCTATCTCGGGTCCATCTGTCCAAGGGTATGACCTTTCGCAGGCCAGATTGGACAATAGTAACGACAGATGCCAGCCTTCAGGGCTGGGGTGCAGTCTGGTACTCCCTGAAGGCTCAGGGCTTGTGGACTCAGGAGGAGACACTCCTTCCGATAAACATTCTGGAACTAAGAGCGATATTCAATGCTCTTCAGGCTTGCCCTCAGCTTGCTGCGGTCAGGTTCATCAGATTTCAGTCGGACAATATCACGACTGTAGCCTACATCAACCATCAAGGGGGAACAAGGAGTTCCCTAGCAATGTTGGAGGTTTCAAAAATAATTCTACGGGCAGAGGTTCACTCTTGCCATCTATCAGCTATCCATATCCCAGGAGTAGAGAACTGGGAGGCGGATTTTCTAAGTCGGCAGACTTTTCATCCGGGGGAGTGGGAACTCCATCCGGAGGTGTTTGCACAGTTAATTCAACTTTGGGGCAAACCAGAACTGGATCTCATGGCGTCTCGTCAGAACGCCAAGCTTCCTTGTTACGGGTCCAGGGATCCCAAGGCAGCGCTGATAGATGCTCTAGCAGCGCCTTGGTCCTTCAACCTGGCTTATGTGTTTCCACCGTTTCCTCTGCTCCCTCGTCTGATTGCCAAGATCAAGCAGGAGAGAGCTTCAGTGATTTTGATAGCACCTGCGTGGCCACGCAGGACTTGGTATGCAGATCTGGTGGACATGTCATCCCTTCCACCATGGACTCTTCCGCTGAGGCAGGACCTTCTACTTCAGGGTCCTTTCAACCATCCAAATCTAATTTCTCTGCGTCTGACTGCTTGGAGATTGAACGCTTGATTTTATCAAAACGTGGTTTCTCCGAGTCGGTCATTGATACCTTAATTCAGGCTCGAAAGCCTGTCACCAGGAAAATCTATCATAAGATATGGTGTAAATATCTTCATTGGTGTGAATCCAAGGGTTACTCATGGAGTAAAGTCAGGATTCCCAGGATATTATCTTTTCTCCAAGAAGGATTGGAGCAGGGATTGTCAGCTAGTTCCTTAAAGGGACAGATTTCTGCTCTGTCTATTCTTTTTCACAAGCGTCTGGCGGATGTTCCAGACGTTCAGGCGTTTTGTCAGGCTTTAGTTAGAATCGAGCCTGTGTTTAAACCTGTTGCTCCGCCATGGAGTTTAAATTTAGTTCTTAAAGTTCTTCAAGAGGTTCCGTTTGAACCTCTGCATTCCATAGATATCAAGCTTTTATCTTGAAAAGTTCTGTTTTTGGTAGCTATCTCTTCGGCTCGAAGAGTTTCAGAGTTATCTGCCTTACAGTGTGATTCCCCTTATCTGATCTTCCATGCAGATAAGTAGTTTTGCGTACCAAACCTGGGTTTCTTCCTAAGGTGGTATCTAATAAGAATATCAATCAGGAGATTGTTGTTCCGTCACTGTGTCCTAATCCTTCTTCAAAGAAGGAACATCTATTACATAATCTTGACGTGGTTCGTGCTTTAAAGTTTTATTTACAAGCTACTAAGGATTTTCGTCAAACATCAGCATTGTTTGTTGTTTACTCTGGACAGAGAAGAGGCCAAAAGGCTTCAGCAACTTCTCTTTCTTTTTGGTTAAGAAGTATAATCCGCTTAGCTTATGAGACTGCTGGCCAGCAGCCTCCTGAAAGAATTACAGCTCATTCCACTAGAGCGGTGGCTTCCACATGGGCTTTTAAAAATGAGGCTTCTGTTGAACAGATTTGTAAGGCGGCGACTTGGTCTTCGCTTAATACTTTTTCTAAATTCTACAAATTTGATACTTTTGCTTCTTCGGAGGCTATTTTTGGGAGAAAGGTTTTACAGGCAGTGGTGCCTTCCATTTAAGCGCCTACCTTGTCCCTCCCTTCATCCATATCCTATACCTTTGGTATTGGTATCCCACAAGTAATGGATGAATCCGTGGACTGGATACACCTTACAAGAGAAAACAAAATTTATGCTTACCTGATAAATTTCTTTCTCTTGTGGTGTATCCAGTCCACGGCCCGCCCTGTCATTTTAAGGCAGGTGTTTTTTATTTTTAAACTACAGTCACCACTGCACCCTATAGTTTCTCCTTTCTCTTGCTTGTCTTCGGTCGAATGACTGGAGGTGGCAGTTAGGGGAGGAGCTATATAGAGAGCTCTGCTGTGGGTGATCCTCTTGCAGCTTCCTGTTGGGAAGGAGAATATCCCACAAGTAATGGATGAATCCGTGGACTGGATACACCACAAGAGAAATAAATTTATCAGGTAAGCATAAATTTTGTTTTTTAAGATTACTTTTTGATTTTGGGCTTAAATTCATTAAAATTTACATTCACTTTAAATAGATATACTCAAGTTAATTGAGCCCTAGTCTAGCAGATGGGCGGGGCCTGCCCCTGGTGCCAGGTACCCCTGTCTGTACTCTCCCTCTTGCTTCCTGGAGATCGAATGGAGAGGGGCTTGCGAGTAATACAAGTTCTGAGTTGCCCTAGGGGACGATTGTGCATTGGGAAAATCACACGGTTGTGTCATTCAGCTTAGTCTAGTGTTGGCTGTATTAGGGTACACTGGCACATCCTGTGCATGGATGTGGTGACAATCTTGGGATATATACTGTATCTATGCGTGTGTGTGTGTATATATGTGTATGTATGTGTGTGTGTGTATATGTGTATATATATATATATATATTATTATTATTATTATTATTATTATTATTATTATTATTATTATTATTATTATTATTACACGATTAATCGCTGTGATTTTAAAACAGCGAGAGTATGCAATTTTTAGCCCCGCCCCTTATGACGTACAGGAGGGGACTCGTATAGGCTAGCTCTCCGCTGCCGAGTAATCTGGGTCTGTGCAAGCACCTTCTCTCCCCTCTCACTATGGCTGTCTGGACTCCTGGACCACCACCTGCATGATCACGGGGTACGTGTACAGGCTGCGCTAACAGGGGAAAGTGTAACCCTGACATCGGAACCAGAACCTTGTGGAGCACTCTATAATCTCAGTAATTATAGATCAGATTTAACCCCATCCTTGCACAGCATTTGCTTCCTTTAGTGTTGTCCCCTGTTCCCAGCTCACATACAAAGCAGGAGGATTTGCTGAGTCTGCACTCTGCATGCATTTATAATCGGTTTTACCTCGGTATTAATAAGAAATATCTCACACTTATGTACACTCCTGTCAGAGTATCCTGGGGATAGGCTATGTCATTTGCCTTTCTTCAGTTAAAGTGGAATCTTGGGAATTTTAAAAATGTCAGTTTGTTTTGTTCTAAATTATTTCTGACAAACAGACCCTAACACAGGTATTTAAAGCATCTGCTATACAATTAATTAATATTTAATACATTTTTTTTAGTGAGAAATGTATGTTTGTTATTTTTTTTAAAATATTTTTTCCCATATCGCCCAGCTTGGATAATGAAAGCAAATTAAATCCAATGAAGGGTTGAATCTTTGCCTTTGGACCTGAGAATTCTCCTTTGTCACAGTGTCTCACCCACTTAAGGTGCAATAGTCCTATTTATGCAGAGGAGAGCTAAATAACCCTAGAGCAAACCACACAGAAGTGTAAGAACCATGTGTAATAAAAGATAATAAAGATAATATTCATAACGGGTGATAACACAGCATGACCGCTGACAGTCTTACATTTAGTGTATTGTAAGATTGTAAGAAGTGTTACTGCCCATTACTTAAAGGGACACTCAATCAAAATAAAACTATTATTATTCAGATAGAGCATGCCATTTTTAACAACTTTCCAATTTACTTCTATTAACAAAATGTGCACAGTCTTTTTATATTTAAACTTTTTGAGTCACCAACTCCTACTGAGGATGTGAAAGAATAATTGTGTATGCTTTTGTGAATGGCTGATGGCTGTCACATGGTACGTGTATGCATTTGTGACTGGCTGATGGCTGTCACATGGTACAGGGGGAGTGGAAAAATACATAACTTTTAAAATTGTCAGAAAAAAAAATCTACTACTAATTTGAAGTTCAGACTAAGTGCTATTGCATTGTCTTGTTATCTTGCATTTGTTGATTTTGCAAATCTACTGTGTTGAATGGTCCTTTAAGGATCTCACTATCCCTCTAACCAGACTGTGTCCCAGCTCCTCCCACCAGCAGCAGCAGTGTTTACTGAAGAATTTCTGTTCTCTGTCCAGGGGGGACTTAGTTCCTCTTGCAAAAATAGTGCTGGAACTCCATTCCCATAATATATAAAAATATAAATATATATAAAAATTTCCTTCAGCGTTCATTATAGTCATTGTGATCCCTTATTTCTAAAAGTGGGAATGTTTTAGTGAAATCACTGTGTATTTACTAGCTCAAACTAAGGGCATAATTAATTGTGTAGTATTGTTGTGAAACTTTATCTACTGTTCACATAACTCTGCTGGATAAGAGAGGAATGAATAGGTTTGCCAAATGTCTACCACACAAATACTGGAAGACCTGTAAGTGACTGGGCATAGCTAGAAGATGGGGTCGGAAAATGCCCCCTCCCTAAAGATCTACCTTAAAGGGATATAGCTTGCATGATTCAGATAGAGGATGTAATTTTAAAGATGCTTTTAAATTCACTTCTATTTTGCTTTGTTCTCTTGGTATCCCTTGTTGAAAAGGAATACGCACATATCCTACACTAGTGGGAGCTAGCTGCTGATTAGTACCTGCACACATTTGTCTCTGTGTTCACCTAGCTGCCAATACTGCAATGCTGTTCCTTCAGCAAAGGAGAACATAAGAATAAGCCAAATTTGATAGAAGTAAATTGGAAAGTTTAAAATTGCATGTTCTATCCAAATCATGAAAGAAAATGTTGGGGTACCCTGTCCCTTTAAGTCTCACCCTTGACCTCACATATATATTATAACTGAGTAGTGATTTTATCCCTTGGCTGCCAGTAACGTTTGCAGCATAGATTTGAAATTCCAGTGGTACACACAGAGCAGTGCTTTTACACCCCCAATGGTATCGAGCAAAAAACACAGAACAATGATTTTACCCCTGTAGCTACAGGTAACACAAAGAGAGCAGTGTTTAACCACCTCCTGAGATGGCAGTTAAACATAAGACAGAGATTGTATTTATTTCTAATCATCCTTACATGGCTAGCTTACATGGCTAGCTTTATAATGCATAGAGAGGCGGCATTTTAAATGTAGTTGCCGCTCTGGGGACTTTGAGGTATCCTGTATTTTTCTATAGATTTTACTGGACAGCCTGTAAAAATATTGGAGTTACCAGTTAAATACTTTACCCTAGATAGGAAATAGATCTCACAGAGACCAACAGTCATTTTGTCATGTTAGAAACCTGAATAATGATGCTTCATAACTAAATGCTATTCTATTAAAGGGACAGTAGAGTCAAAATTTAAATTTTCATAATCGGATAGAGCATGACCATTTTAACAACTTTCCAATGTAGTTCTATTATCAAATGTACCTAGTTCTCCTGGTATCCTTTGTTAAAGAGTAAACCCAGATGAGCTCAGAAGCATGCACAGGCCTTTAACCATCAGGCAAGTGTTTACAAAAAATGCTTAAAACAATGTTATACATAGTTGCAAACTCTGCTGTCATAGAGTGTCTGTCTGTAGCATTATACAGCAGCTTTGTTTGCAACTATGTATAACATTGCTATAAACCTTGTTGCAAACACTGCTGCCAGATGGCTAAAGACACTTGCACACTCCTGAGATCACTTATGATTATTCTTTAACAAATTATACAAAGAGAACTAAGCAAAATTGATAATATAAATAAATTGGGGAAAGTTGTTTAAAATGTGCTCTATCCGATTCATATACGTTTTTAATTTTGACTTTACTGTCCTTTTTTAAAGATAACTTTTCCACTAAGTAGATTTTAAATCCATCTGCCTGCATCACTCTTGCTTACTTAATAAATAAATACAGATCTCATACTTGGCCAGCGTTTGAAATTGTTACTTGGGCAACAGGGAAGAATCGCAGAGTATTTCCTCCCCCACATACGGAGACATCTCCTTGTAGGAAGAAGACGTTCTTAAATTAGGAGTCTTTTGTCGGCTGCCTAGGAGGCTGTTTTCCTGAAATTTTATTTGTAACTCTTTGCGTTCATAAAAAAAAAAGTTTTTTTGTGTTTTTTTTTTTTAAAACTCTCACTATATTTCATCCCTTTGCTGGGATTTAATATATTCATACCCACAAGCCTTTGCACTGCCAGTTACAGTATTTTATTAATGTACTAACCCCATCCCTTTTAAATAAGAGGCACCAAAACTGATGCCAGAGGGCAGTATGGTCCTTTAGAATCATTGAGCAGAAAACTGACATCAGTAAGTTATTCTCAAAAAAGCTGTTCTCCACATCTCATTAGGTGTCTAAGCATGTGTGTGTGTTGTGTCAATAATTCAGTCCAAGTTTAACTCCAAATCTGCTTTTTATTATGCTCCTAAGTACTAATAAAACTGGTGCATAACAGCTACAACCGTCTGTTTAGCAAACAGACGAGACCAACTGTAACTGGTGTAAAACTGCATCTCCCAGCATGCACTTGTTCCTTTCAGTTAAACCCAACAAATAATAGTGAATGCATTTTTTATAAACTTGTCGTATTTACATTAAATTTGACTATAATTTTACTTTTAGGCCTTATCTTTTAGCATTTTTTTAATAAACACACACAAAGTAAAAGGACAATTCATGTCTATTAATGGGACAGTAAGGTCAAAAATAAACTGTCATGATTCTGATAGGGCATGTAATTTTAAACAACTTTACAATTTACTTTGATCAAATTTGCTTTGTTCTCTTGGTATTCTTAATTGAAAGCTAAACCTATGTAGGCTCATATGCTAATTTCCAAGTTCTCGAAGGCCGCCTCTTCTCTCAGTTCATTTTGACAGGTTTTTACAGCTAGACCGTGCTAATTCATGTGGGCCATATATATATCATGCTCATGCCGGTGGAATTATTTGAGTCAGCACTGATTGGCTAAAATGCAAGTCTGTCAAAATAACTGAAATCAGGGGGCAGTCTGCAGAGGCTTAGATACAAGGTAATTACGGAGGTAAAAAGTATATTAATATAATTGTGTTGGTTATGCAAAACTTGGGAATGGGTAATAAAGGGATTATCTTTTTAAACAATAACAATTCTGGAGTAGACTGTCCCTTTAAGCCTCCACATAGCAAAATTGAACACAATATATATTTTGCAAGAAAAGAGTTTTTAGTTTGTTTTTGAAACCAGCAGGTAGTGCATCTTTATGAGTAACGCCTCCTTAGGGACAGGTTTCTAACTGGTTGATAGAGTTAACTCCCCCGGTTGGTTGACAGTAACATGCCTCACAAGAATCTACTCAGTCATCACAAGAACTATAAAACAAACTAGAATACATTTAGAAATACCCTCTTTACGATTAAATAAAGACAAATAAATTAGATTATCTTTATAAAACCGTGATTGGCAACCAGGGGGCAACAGATTTTAGGAGTATCCTGTATTCCCTATAGACCCACCATGTTGTTGCAATACAAAGTGTTTAAATTGCCACCTCTAAAGTCTCTCCCAGGTGCCAATGTAAGATCATCCACCCTTGGGAAACCATATATCTTCCTTTGGTTTCCAGTACCACTTGTATGCTGTTTATACCCGAATCTATCTTTCCTCTCCTGATATCTCTTCCTCTTTATCAGATTACCCACTGTCTCTCTCGCCTACATGTTTAACAATGTCCTTTTCAACAACAATATGCAAGAAATATTACTACAAATCTATTATTAGTCAAATATGTTTTTTTTTACAATTACTCATGACTTCTGTTTTTTTTTTTTTTTAATTGTTCTATCCTTGTGGTTTTTTTTCAGGTTGTTTGTGAGAAATACAGGGGATTCAAAATCCCAGCTGAGTTCTCCGGCATCCACCGTTATCTCCGAAATGCTTACGAACGTGAGGAATTTGCAAGCACCTGTCCAGCCACCAATGAAATTGAACTAGCTTACGCCCAGGTGGCCAAATCTCTCCAATAAGCTGCTCCGCTGTCCTAGGGGACACCGTTCCATGTGGCCTTGTATTTAAATTGCACTTGGAAATTACCTCTGTAAGCCTTAAAATGTATCCCTTTAAGAAAGGCAAGACTCTGATAGGCCAGTCCAACTGCCACTCAATCTGCCCTCTATTTAATGAAATACTGATCCGATCTGGACACATTCCAGTTACTTTTTTACATGAGCAAACTCCGATAGGGACCACTGCCCGTCACAGGACAAATGCTTGGGATATTCCATTTACTTTATGGAGTAGGGGGGGGACGACGACGTTAAATTACAAATAATTTAATCTATTTGCATAACTTTTATATATAAATACATATTTTTATTAGTCCCACCTTCTTGAGAAACTCGCTGAATCCATTTCCTGTAAATCTCTTCATGACTGAAATCCGAAGACAATCTCTACTAATCCTTACCACATCATCCAGCCCACTCTCACTCACCCCTCCACCGTCCCTCAATTTAGGCTGAAGAATTAACCCTTTCTTAACACAAGGGCTTACAATCACAGACACGAAGTATCTCTATACACCCAACATAGATATTGTATATTTAAAATGCTGAGAAAATTGTGCTGAATTTTCACATTTATATTAAAAGGAATCCTTTCTTCTTAGTGCTTGTGTTTTATTCACTTTGATTCGTATTACTGTCCATTGTTTTTAGTATTGACAAGATTGAGTTTTAAATAGGAAATTTAAAGGGATATGAAAACCGAAGACTTTATTTTGTGACTCAGACAGAGCAAACAATATTTAAAAAATATTGCAATTTAAGTCTATGAAATGTAGTTTGTTCCCATGATATTCTGTGTTGAAGAGATACCTAGGTAGCATCTGGTGCACTACATGTCAGGAAATAGTTCAGCCTTCTAGTGCTCTTGCAAAACTGCTGCCATATAGTGATCCAGACACGTGCACGCTCCTGAGCTTATGTCCCGGCGTTTGAACAAGATATACCAAGATAATTTAACAATTTGAAGTAAATAAAAAAAAAAAAAAATAATAATTACATGCGCTATCTGAATCATGAAAGAACATTTTTGGGTGTCATATACAAATGTCTAATTTATTATACTCTAAATATTATTTATAGGCATGAAAAACCATGCAATTTGGACAACTTTCCAATTTAATTTTATCATCAAATTTGCTTTGTTCTCTTGGTATTCTTTTTTTGAAAGCTAAACCTGGGTATAATTTTTAAACCTTTGGAGGCCGCCTCTTATCTCAGTGTATTTTGACAGTTTTTCACAGCTAGACACTGCTAGTTCGCGTGTGCCATATAGATAACATTGTGTTCACTACCGTGGAGTTATTTAAGAGTCAGCTCTGATTGGCTAAAAAGCAACTCTGTAAAAAGCACTGAGATAAGGGGGCAGTAGATACAAGGTAATCACAGAGGTAAAAAGTATATTAATATAACTGAGATAAGGAGCAGTGTGCTGAGGCTTAGATACAAGGTAATCACAGAGGTAAAAAGTATATTAATATAACTGAGATAAGGAGCAGTCTGCAGAGGCTTGGATACAAGGTAATCACAGAGGTAAAAAGTATATTAATATAACTGAGATAAGGAGCAGTCTGCAGAGGCTTAGAAACAAGGTAATCACAGAGGTAAAAAGTATATTAATATAACTGAGATAAGGAGCAGTCTGCAGGGGCTTAGATACAAGGTAATCACAGAGGTAAAAAGTGTATTAATATAACTGAGATAAGGAGCAGTCTGCAGAGGCTTAGATACAAGGTAATCACAGAGGTAAAAAGTATATTAATATAACTGAGATAAGGAGCAGTCTGCAGAGGCTTAGATACAAGGTAATCACAGAGGTAAAACGTATATTAATATAACTGAGATAAGGAGCAGTCTGCAGAGGGTTAGATACAAGGTAATCACAGAGGTAAAACGTATATTAATATAACTGAGATAAAGAGCAGTCTGCAGAGGCTTAGATACAAGGTAATCACAGAGGTAAAAAGTATATTAATATAACTGAGATAAGGAGCAGTCTGCAGAGGCTTAGATACAAGGTAATCACAGAGGTAAAAAGTGTATTAATATAACTGAGATAAGGGGCAGTCTGCAGAGGCTTAGATAGAAGGTAATCACAGAGGTAAAACGTATATTAATATAACTGAGATAAAGAGCAGTCTGCAGAGGCTTAGATACAAGGTAATCACAGAGGTAAAAAGTGTATTAATATAACTGAGATAAGGAGCAGTCTGCAGAGGCTTAGATACAAGGTAATCACAGAGGTAAAACGTATATTACTATAACTGAGATAAGGAGCAGTCTGCAGAGGCTTAGATACAAGGTAATCACAGAGGTAAAACGTATATTAATATAACTGTGTTGGTTATGTAAAACTATGGAATGGGTAATGTTTTCCAGTCCTGAAAACTGAAAGAGCACATGGCAGCTTCCTAAACCTAATCTTGTCACAGATCTCTCTGAAATTTGCAGTTTGTCTTAACTGCCGAAGACAAACAATATAGATTTTTTTAAAGCTATACTCCGGTCTATATTGACTCTTCAAATAAGGAACTTGTGGGTGGAGTTTGATCCTTAAAAAAATAATTGCAGTAAATGGTGTTAACCCTTTCGCGACAGTTACAACTGTTCCGATGTAGACAAATTAAAACCACGCGATCATGCACACGATCGTGAGATTTCAATTATTGGATCACGTCTGGGGGCGTCCCTACATCCCTAGAAACACCCTACAGACCGCGATCAAATCCTGGAAGCGCAGAAGGCTTCAGGACAGCCGTTGGCTATGATGGTCTATTCCGTCATAACGGCTCTAAAGCCCAGTGTAATTATGACGGAATAGTACGGCATTAAAAGGTTAATCTGTTCTAATAAAATTCAGACTATGTTGATATGTTAAAGTGAAATAAAACGGTGTTTAATCATTGTATTAAAAAAAGCACTAATCAGGTGGTTATACTTAATAGAAATTGCCATATGTATTATTTAACAACTTAAAATGATTTTACCTGTTTTTTTTATTTATTTTTTTAACTTCACTTCTGCAAGGTCAATTGCTTCCTGCCCTCTAAGAAGTGGGTTGTGGTCTCTACAGGAAGACAAAGGAGCAGCATTTTGTTTAAAGTGTTGCTAGGAGACATCTAACGTATCTGCAGTTAGTTTATTGCCCATGCTCAGTATTATTATCGGTTATTTGTAGAGCACCATTGTATTCCCCAGTGCTATAAACCTAGGCGGTATACAAGGTAGCAATTATAGGGAACAAATGGGTAGAGGGCCCTGCCTAGAGTCGCACTGTTGTAGTCAGCTCTTGTGAAGGGGATCTGCAAGCAGTTGGGCTCTTAGGCTTACATGCTAAGGGGGTTCATGGCGGATAGCAATGGAGGAGAGGAACTGTTATTAGGAAAGGTTAGTGTAGGTTGTATGCATCCCTGAATCTTTAATCTTTAGAGAGCGCTTGAAGCTGTTAAAACTAGGGGAGAGTCTTGTGGAGCGAGGCAGAGAGTTCCATAAGATTGGGGCCAGTCTGGAGAAGTCCTGGAAACGGGAGTGTGAGGAGGTAACAAGAGAGGAGGAGAGTAGGCGGTCATGAGCAGAGCGAAGTTGACGGGAGGGAGAGTATCTGGAGACAAGGTCTGAGATATAGAGGAAAGCAGTGCAGTTGAGGGTCTTGTATGTCAGAGTCAGAACTTTGTGTTTAATCCTGGAGGCAAAAAGAAGCCAGTGAAGGGATTGGCGGAGAGGTGCAGCAGATGAAGAGCGACGTGTAAGGAAGATGAGCCTGGCAGAGGCATTCATAATGGATTGTAAAGGAGCTAGGCGGTAGGTGGGGAGACCAGAGAGGACAGAGTTGCAGTAATCAAGGCGGGAAAGGATGAGAGAGTGGATTAAAATCTTAGTTGTGTCTTGTGTAAGGAAGTGTCTAATTTTAGAGATGTTTTTAAGGTGGAAGAGGCAGGATTTAGCCAAGGACTGAATGTGAGGAGTGAAAGAAAGATCTGAGCCAAATGTGACCAAAAGACATCTGGCATGCAGGGTAGGTGTAATGATGGAGTTGTTGACTGTTACAAAGAGATTGGGGGTGGAGATTTTGGAAGAAGAAGGAAAAGTAAGGAGCTCGGTTTTGGAGAGATTTAGCTTAAGGTAGTGAGAAGACATCCAGGAAGAGATGTGAAAGACAGTTAGTGACATGGGTTAGCAAGGAAGGATATAGGTCTGGTGCAGAGAAGTAGATTTGGGTGTCGTCGGCATACAAATGATATTGGAACCCATGGGACTTTATTAGGGAACCTAATGATGATGTGTAGATTGAGAAGAGAAGGGGACAGAGGACAGAGCCTTGCAGTATTCTGACAGAAAGTGGTGACTGGGCAAAAGAGGCCCCACAGAAGGGTACACTAAAGGTACGGTTAGGTAGGAAGAGAAGCACATGAGTAGAGGACTTTTGATGTGTGACAGTAGAACTTAAAGGGACACTAAACCCAAGTTTTTTTTTATTTTGTGATTCAGATAGAGCATGCAATTTTAAGCAACTTTTTAATTTACTCCTGTTATCAAATGTTCTACATTCTCTTGATATCTTTATTTGAAAAGCAAGAATGTAAGTTTCGATGCAGGCCCATTTTTGGTGAACAACCTGGGATGTTCTTGCTTAATTGGTGGATAAATTGGCTGGCTCCTTACCTTAGATGCCTTCTTTATCAAATAAAGATAGCAAGAGAATGAAGAAAAATTGATAATAGGAGTAAATTAGAAAGTTGCTTAAAGTTGCATGCTCTATCTGAATCACTGAATCAGTGTCCCTTTAAGTTCTGTAATGTCGGTTTCCTTCTCTCCCTGAAGGTAGTGGCTAAATTGAGAATGTAAGTGATAAGATAGCAGAAAAACAAGTTGTTTGCTGGGTATTTTTTTTTTTAACGCAATCTGTTTGCTTACTTTGATTTAACATATTGTTTACTAAAGGAACACTGTTTAATATCTCTTTAATCTATTGAAAGATTACAGAAAAATGTTGTAATCACAAGGGATTTACTGTTTCTTTTAAAGGGACATTCCAACCAAAATTTGGAATCCCCATGGATAAATTTCAGGTTTAAATAGAATAATTTTTGTATTATATATGTATTCGCAAAGATGCTTCTAATGAAAGTTATAGCTGTTTTTAGAGTGTACGTAAGTATGCACCGTGCACCAGCATTTTAATCACAGCACTTGCTCAGAGAGCCTAAGGTTATTGCACCATTTGGTAATGACTCAATTTGTTAATTGCTGACAATACAAGCCCCACTGGTGCTCTGAGCAGCTGTAGTACTTAAAATGCTGGTGCACTAAGAATATCTAGTTATGCTTCACGTGCAGAGAAAAATACTAACACTAAAACAGTGATAACTTTTACTAGAAGCATTTTTGCCAATACATGTATATTGTAAATATGTTTCTATTCAAAGATGTAATTCATCTACGTGCATTTCAATTTTGACCGGAATGTCCCTTTAAATAATAAATCTTTGTTTCAACTCACTAAGTGCACTTTTGTAGGGTTAGTCTGAAATGAGTGTTAAACACATTGTTAAACTCCTTAAAAATTTTTTTTTTTTATATATATATATATGACACACATGAACTAACGCCCTCTAGTGGTGAACAACTGTCAAAATGCATTCAGATTAGAGGCGGCCTTCAAGGTCTAAGAAATTAACATATGAACCTCCAAGGTTTAGCTTTCAACAAAGAATACCAAGAGAACAAAGCAAAATTGGTGATAAAAGTAAATTGGAAAGTTGTTTAAAATTACATTACCTATTTGAATCATGAAAGTTTATTTTGGACTTGACTGTCCCTTTAAGTACATGTAATAGACACTAATATAAAGAATAATATGCACAGATACTGATGTAAATTTTTTTGAAAGCTTCCTGTGTTTATTAAGCCATTATCAGTTTATTAAAACTAGATACCTATGTATCAGTTGTGCACAAATCAGCATTTCCTGTTGTATGTATCATTTTCTTTAGTAAATATATATTATATGGACATCTGACCATCACACATCTCTGAGCTTGTTTTATAGCCTATTCTAAAACCATTCATGTGTGTCGTATAGATAACATTGTGTTCACTCCCGTGGAGCTATTTAGGAGTCTGCACTGATTGGCTAAACTGCATGTCTGTCAAAAGCACTGAGTTAAAGAGGCAGTCTGCAGAGGCTTAGATATAAAGGTAATCACATAAGTTAAACATATATTAATATAAATGGGGTGGTTATGCAAAATTGGGGAATGGGTAATAAAGGGATTATCTATCTTTTAAAACAATAAAAATTCTGGTGTAGACTGTCCATTTAAGTTTATTCAAAGCTTCATTAAAACAACATTTTGTAGCAAACGTTAGCAAGATGCTGGAGGGTTGATGCTAAACTTTGCTACAAAAAGCTTTGAATAAAAGAAAGCTATTTTAGCTGTCAGCTTTATTACTGCTGTACCTGATTGCTAATAATTCCATATTAAACCTTCAACAAAGGATACCAAAAGAATAAATCAAATATTGATAATAGATATAAAGTGGAAATCTGTATAAAATGCTATTTTCTATATGAATTAAAATCATTTTTAGCTTTTTTTTTAGGTCATAAGATTCTAAAATGCAGATGACTTGCACAGGATTCTGGGATCCTTGTATGTATTTACAACAACCAAAAGCAATGACGCTGATTCCACGTTGAACATTTGTAAAAGCAAGAAGTGTGCCAAGGGCAAGAGCAATACAGCGTGAAAAAAAATCATAATGTAGAGCAGTTCTGTTCAGCAGAGTTAGTGTTTAATTACTCATCTCTAACATAAATACGACTGGGCAAACAAAGGATATAGTTGGTTAAACATCACAGGCTGTTTGCACAGAACTCTCAGTGCATTTACAATAAGTGGTAAAAATGTGTATATAGTGCAGATCTCCTAATTGTCTTGAAAAATTCAACACTTTCCTGATTTTAGAGCTCCTTTTCTTTCAATACCTGCTGGCAGTGCCAATACTATGCCCTGGAATGGTACAACACTGTATTGGCTAAACCCACCATTTACTAGACATATTCTGCCCCTCTGCATAAAACTCAAGTTCCAGGTGAGATTCCCCTAAAATGCTGAAACTGGTATGAATATTCACCCCTGCCCTGCAGCTCTTCCTGGTGTGCCATGTGGAAAAATGAGTTTTTAGCTGACACCTAGTGGCCATTTCACCATAATATATAATGAGATGGACTGTGTTTCATCAAAGCTAATGATGGTGGAAGATTCTGCACAAAGAGTCTTTTGTCCTAAATACTCCAAGCAAAACTGATTTTGTATTTTCTGCAGGAGTTTGGGGGGAGGCAAGTTTTGTTTAAATCCTTCTAAGCACAGCAATAAGTTAATGTGTGTGGCTGTATTGCATGTGTTATGTGTGTGTGTGTGTCTGCATTGTATGTATGTGTGTATGTCTATATTGTATGTTTTGTGTGTGTATGTCTGTATTGTATGTGTTATGTGCATGTATGTCTGTATTGTATGTGTTATGTGTGTGTGTGTCTGTATTGTATGTGTGTGTGTCTATATTGTATGTGTTATGTGTGTGTGTATGTCTATATTGTATGTATGTGTGTATGTGTCTGTATTGTATGTATGTGTGTGTATGTCTATATTTTATGTGTTATGTGTGTCTGCATTGTATGTATGTGTGTATGTCTATATTGTATGTTTGTGTGTGTATGTCTGTATTGTATGTGTTATGTGTGTGTGTGTATTGTATGTATGTGTGTGTATGTCTGTATTGTATGTGTTATGTGTTATGTGTGTGTGTGTCTGTATTGTATGTATGTGTGTGTATGTCTGTATTGTATGTGTTATGTGTGTGTGTATGTCTGTATTGTATGTGTTATGTGTGTGTGTATGTCTATATTGTATGTGTTATGTGTGTATGTGTCTGTATTGTATGTATGTGTGTATGTCTATATTGTATGTGTAATGTGTCTGTATTGTATGTATGTGTGTGTATGTTTGTATTGTATGTGTTATGTGTGTGTGTGTCTGTATTGTATGTATGTGTGTGTATGTCTATATTGTATGTGTTATGTGTGTGTGTGTCTGCATTGTATGTATGTGTGTATGTCTATATTGTATGTTTCGTGTGTGTATATCTGTATTGTATGTGTTATGTGTGTGTGTGTGTCTGTATTGTATGTATGTGTGTGTATGTCTGTATTGTATGTGTTATGTGTGTGTCTGTATTGTATGTGTTATGTGTGTGTGTGTATGTCTATATTGTATGTGTTATGTGTGTATGTGTCTGTATTGTATGTATGTGTGTGTATGTCTATATTGTATGTGTTATATGTGTGTGTGTCTGTATTGTATGTATGTGTGTGTATGTCTGTATTGTATGTGTTATGTGTGTGTGTGTCTGTATTGTATGTATGTGTGTGTATGTCTGTATTGTATGTGTTATGTGTGTGTGTGTCTGTATTGTATGTATGTGTGTATGTCTATATTGTATGTGTTATGTGTGTGTGTATGTCTATATTGTATGTGTTATGTGTGTATGTGTCTGTATTGTATGTATGTGTGTGTATGTCTATATTGTATGTTTTATGTGTGTGTCTGTATTGTATGTATGTGTGTGTATGTCTGTATTGTATGTGTTATGTGTGTGTGTGTCTGTATTGTATGTATGTGTGTGTGTGTCTGTATTGTATGTATGTGTGTGTATGTCTGTATTGTATGTGTTGTGTGTGTATGTCTGTATTGTATGTATGTGTGTGTATGTCTGTATTGTATGTATGTGTGTGTATGTCTATATTGTATGTTTTATGTGTGTGTATGTCTGTATTGTATGTGTTATGTGTGTGTATGTCTGTCTATATTGTATGTTTTATGTGTGTGTATGTCTGTATTGTATGTATGTGTTTGTATGTCTGTATTGTATGTATGTGTGTGTATGTCTGTATTGTATGTATGTGTGTGTGTGTATGTCTATATTGTATGTGTTATGTGTGTGTATGTCTGTATTTTATGTGTTATGTGTGTGTATGTCTATATTGTATGTTTTATGTGTGTGTGTGTGTCTGTATTGTATGTGTTATGTGTGTGTATGTCTATATTGTATGTGTTGTGTGTGTATGTCTGTATTGTATGTGTTATGTGTGTGTATGTCTGTATTGTATGTGTTATGTGTGTGTATGTCTATATTGTATGTGTTATGTGTGTGTATGTCTGTATTGTATGTGTTATGTGTGTGTATTTCTGTATTGTATGTGTTATGTGTGTGTATGTCTGTATTGTATGTGTTATGTGTGTGTATGTCTATATTGTATGTTATATGTGTGTATGTCTGTATTGTATGTGTTATGTGTGTGTATGTCTGTATTGTATGTGTTATGTGTGTGTATGTCTATATTGTATGTTTTATGTGTGTGTATGTCTGTATTGTATGTTTTATGTGTGTGTATGTTTGTATTGTATGTGTTATGTGTGTGTATGTTTGTATTGTATGTGTTATGTGTGTGTATGTCTGTATTGTATGTGTTATGTGTGTGTATGTCTGTATTGTATGTGTTATGTGTGTGTATGTCTATATTGTATGTGTTATGTGTGTGTATGTCTGTATTGTATGTGTTATGTGTGTGTATTTCTGTATTGTATGTGTTATGTGTGTGTATGTCTATATTGTATGTGTTATGTGTGTATGTCTGTATTGTATGTGTTATGTGTGTGTGTCTGTATTGTATGTGTGTGTGTGTATGTCTATATTGTATGTGTTGTGTGTGTATGTCTGTATTGTATGTATGTGTGTGTATGTCTGTATTGTATGTGTTATGTGTGTGTGTGTCTGTATTGTATGTATGTGTGTGTATGTCTATATTGTATGTGTTGTGTGTGTATGTCTGTATTGTATGTATGTGTGTGTATGTCTATATTATATGTGTTATGTGTGTGTATGTCTGTATTGTATGTATGTGTGTGCATGTCTATATTGTATGTGTTGTGTGTGTATGTCTGTATTGTATGTATGTGTGTGTATGTCTATATTATATGTGTTATGTGTGTGTGTGTCTGTATTATATGTGTTGTGTGTGTATGTCTATATTGTATGTTTTATGTGTGTGTATGTCTGTATTGTATGTGTTATGTGTGTGTATGTCTGTATTGTATGTTTTATGTGTGTGTATGTCTATATTGTATGTTTTATGTGTGTGTATGTCTGTATTGTATGTGTTATGTGTGTGTGTGTCTGTCTATATTGTATGTTTTATGTGTGTGTATGTCTGTATTGTATGTATGTGTTTGAATGTCTGTATTGTATGTATGTGTGTGTATGTCTGTATTGTATGTATGTGTGTGTGTATGTCTATATTGTATGTGTTATGTGTGTGTATGTCTGTATTTTATGTGTTATGTGTGTGTATGTCTGTATTGTATGTATGTGTGTGTATGTCTATATTGTATGTTTTATGTGTGTGTATGTCTATATTGTATGTTTTATGTGTGTGTATGTCTGTATTGTATGTGTTATGTGTGTGTATGTCTGTATTGTATGTGTTATGTGTGTGTATGTCTATATTGTATGTGTTATGTGTGTGTATGTCTGTATTGTATGTGTTATGTGTGTGTATGTCTGTATTGTATGTGTTATGTGTGTGTATGTCTGTATTGTATGTGTTATGTGTGTGTATGTCTATATTGTATGTGTTATGTGTGTGTATGTCTGTATTGTATGTGTTATGTGTGTGTGTGTCTGTATTGTATGTGTGTGTATGTCTATATTGTATGTTTTATGTGTGTGTGTCTGTATTATATGTGTTATGTGTGTGTATGTCTGTATTGTATGTTTTATGTGTGTGTGTGTGTCTGTATTATATGTGTTGTGTGTGTATGTCTATATTGTATGTTTTATGTGTGTGTATGTCTGTATTGTATGTGTTATGTGTGTGTATGTCTGTATTGTATGTTTTATGTGTGTGTATGTCTGTATTATATGTGTTATGTGTGTGTATGTCTGTATTGTATGTATGTGTGTATGTCTATATTGTATGTTTTATGTGTGTGTGTATGTCTGTATTGTATGTGTTATGTGTGTATGTCTTTATTGTATGTTTTATGTGTGTGTATGTCTGTATTGTATGTATGTGTGTGTATGTCTATATTGTATGTTTTATGTGTGTGTGTGTGTGTCTGTATTATATGTTTTATGTGTGTGTATGTCTGTATTGTATGTGTTATGTGTGTGTGTGTGTGTCTGTATTGTATGTATGTGTGTGTATGTCTATATTGTATGTGTTATGTGTGTGTCTGTATTGTATGTATGTGTGTGTATGTCTGTATTGTATGTGTTATGTGTGTGTGTGTCTGTATTGTATGTATGTGTGTGTATGTCTGTATTGTATGTGTTGTGTGTGTATGTCTGTATTGTATGTATGTGTGTGTATGTCTGTATTGTATGTATGTGTGTGTATGTCTGTATTGTATGTATGTGTGTGTATGTCTGTATTGTATGTATGTGTGTGTATGTCTATATTGTATGTTTTATGTGTGTGTATGTCTGTATTGTATGTGTTATGTGTGTGTATGTCTGTCTATATTGTATGTTTTATGTGTGTGTATGTCTGTATTGTATGTATGTGTTTGTATGTCTGTATTGTATGTATGTGTGTGTATGTCTGTATTGTATGTATGTGTGTGTGTGTATGTCTATATTGTATGTTTTATGTGTGTGTATGTCTGTATTATATGTGTTATGTGTCTCTATGTCTATATTGTATGTATGTGTGTGTATGTCTATATTGTATGTTTTATGTGTGTGTATGTCTGTATTGTATGTGTTATGTGTGTGTATGTCTGTATTGTATGTTTTATGTGGGTGTATGTCTGTATTGTATGTTTTATGTGGGTGTATGTCTGTGTTATATGTGTTATGTGTGTGTATGTCTGTATTTTATGTATGTGTGTGTATGTCTATATTGTATGTTTTATGTGTGTTTGTATTATATGTGTTATATGTGTGTATGTCTGTATTGTATGTATGTGTGTGTATGTCTGTATTGTATGTATGTGTGTGTATGTCTGTATTATATGTGTTATGTGTGTGTATGTCTGTATTGTATGTATGTGTGTGTATGTCTATATTGTATGTTTTGTGTGTGTGTATGTCTGTATTGTGTGTGTATGTCTGTATTGTATGTGTTATGTGTGTGTATGTCTGTATTGTATGTTTTATGTGTATGTTTGTATTGTATGTGTTATATGTATGTGTGTGTGTGTGTGTATGTCTGTATTGTATGTATTGTGTGTGTATGTCTGTATTGTATGTTTTGTGTTTGTGTGTGTATGTCTGTATTGTATGTATTGTGTGTGTATGTCTGAATTGTATGTTTTATGTGTGTATGTCTGTATTGTATGTATTATGTGTGTGTATGTCTGTATTGTATGTTTTATGTGTGTGTATGTCTGTATTATATGTGTTATGTGTGTGTATGTCTGTATTGTATGTATGTGTGTGTATGTCTATATTGTATGTTTTATGTGTGTGTATGTCTGTATTGTATGTGTTATGTGTGTGTATGTCTTTATTGTATGTTTTATGTGTGTGTATGTCTGTATTGTATGTATGTGTGTGTATGTCTATATTGTATGTTTTATGTGTGTGTATGTCTGTATTGTATGTGTTATGTGTGTGTATGTCTGTATTGTATGTTTTATGTGTGTGTATGTCTGTATTATATGTGTTATGTGTGTGTATGTCTGTATTGTATGTATGTGTGTGTATGTCTATATTGTATGTTTTATGTGTGTGTATGTCTGTATTGTATGTGTTATGTGTGTGTATATCTTTATTGTATGTTTTATGTGTGTGTATGTCTGTATTGTATGTATGTGTGTGTATGTCTATATTGTATGTTTTATGTGTGTGTGTGTGTCTGTATTATATGTTTTATGTGTGTGTATGTCTGTATTGTATGTGTTATGTGTGTGTGTGTCTGTATTGTATGTATGTGTGTGTGTATGTCTATATTGTATGTGTTATGTGTGTGTATGTCTGTATTGTATGTGTTATGTGTGTGTGTGTCTGTATTGTATGTGTTATGTGTGTGTGTATGTCTATATTGTATGTTTTATGTGTGTGTCTGTATTATATGTGTTATGTGTGTGTTTGTCTGTATTGTATGTATGTATGTATGTGTATGTCTATATTGTATGTTTTATGTGTGTGTATTTCTGTATTATATGTGTTATGTGTCTCTATGTCTGTATTGTATGTATG